>NC_063203.1:32888132-32925632 GCF_017589495.1 Alosa alosa
TCTCTAAAGAAACTTCTAATATCCATTTGTCCTTCTGTACACTTATTTAAGCTAAGGCTAGTTAGTAGAAGCCTGAAACAGCAATCGCGTAATAAGCGTAGGGAGAATTGAAATTGCAACATTTTGCAACAGATGATTCTAAACCTGCCCAGATCCGTCAGATTCTCTTGCTGCCGTTAATGCACACAATGGACACAAAACACAAAAGTCTCTTCTCGGGGCTATTTATTTCATTCACGATTAGAGTTTTTTGTTGTTGTTGTTGTTGACGACCCATAGATCCGGGGCTATCCCCAGAGGATCCGGGGCTATAGCCCCGAATGCCCAGGTCTAACGACGCGCCTGGTACTCACACACACACACACACACACACACACACACACACACACTGGCATGGAGACCACCTACACTATACATCCAAGTATATGTAAATATGGTATTAGAGCATTTGCATTGGTATTCAGATTTGATAGCCAGTTCATTTTGAACAGTCTTATTTGTACTTTTTACACACACACACACACACACACACACACACATACACACACACACACACACACTTGATGGCAGGCTAAACTGAGACTGGTGAAGGGCTTTGTTAAAGTTGTAAAGAAAATTGAGAAGAAATTTAAAAACTTTGTTTTCAAGAATCTCAAGTTCTCAAGTTAAATCATAAGAAAGTTAGAGGGGGAAGGTCTGAGAGAGCTATATTTCTAAATAAATCATGTTCAACACATACACACACATGAGAGAGCTGTTTTTCTAAATAAATCATGTTCAACGCATACGCACGTCTGATAGAGCGGTATTTCTAACGTCTGATAGAGCGGTATTTCTAAATAAATCATGTTCAACGCATACACACGTCTGATAAAGCGGTATTTGTAATGTCCGATAGAGCGATATTTCTAACGTCTGAGAGAGCGGTATTTATAACGTCTGATAGAGCAGTATTTCTAACGTCTGAGAGAGCGTTATTTCTAAATAAATCATGCTCAACACATACACACGTCTGATAGAGCGATATTTCTAACGTCTGAGAGAGCGGTATTTCTAACGTCTGAGAGAGCGGTATTTCTAACGTCTGATAGAGCAGTATTTCTAACGTCTGAGAGAGCGGTATTTCTAACGTCTGAGAGCGGTATTTCTAAATAAATCATGTTCAACACATACACACACATGAGAGAGCTGTTTTTCTAAATAAATCATGTTCAACACATACGCACGTCTGATAGAGCGGTATTTCTAACGTCTGAGAGAGCGGTATTTCAAAATAAATCATGCTCAACGCATACACACGTCTGATAGAGCGGTATTTGTAATGTCCGATAAAGCGGTATTTCTAACGTCTGAGAGAGCGTCATTGCTAACGTCTGATAGAGCAGTATTTCTAACGTCTGAGAGAGCGGTATTTCTAACGTCTGATAGAGCGGTATTTCTAACGTCTGAGAGAGCGGTATTTCTAAATAAATCATGCTCAACACATACACACGTCTGATAGAGCGATATTTCTAACGTCTGAGAGAGCGGTATTTCTAACGTCTGATAGAGCAATATTTCTAACGTCTGAGAGAGCGGTATTTCTAACGTCTGATAGAGCAGTATTTCTAACGTCTGAGAGAGCGGTATTTCTAAATAAATCATGCTCAACACATACACACGTCTGATAGAGCAATATTTCTAACGTCTGAGAGAGCGGTATTTCTAACGTCTGATAGAGCAGTATTTCTAATGTCTGAGAGAGCGGTATTTCTAAATAAATCATGCTCAACACATACACACGTCTGATAGAGCAATATTTCTAACGTCTGAGAGAGCGGTATTTCTAACGTCTGATAGAGCAGTATTTCTAATGTCTGAGAGAGCGGTATTTCTGAATAAATCATGCTCAACACATACACACGTCTGATAGAGCAATATTTCTAACGTCTGAGAGAGCGGTATTTCTAACGTCTGATAGAGCAGTATTTCTAATGTCTGAGAGAGCGGTATTTCGAAATAAATCATGCTCAACACATACACACGGCTGATAGAGCAATATTTCTAACGTCTGAGAGAGCGGTATTTCTAACGTCTGAGAGAGCGGTATTTCTAAATAAATCATGCTCAACACATACACACGTCTGATAGAGCGGTATTTCTAACATCTGAGAGAGCAGTATTTCTAAATAAATCATGCTCAACACATACACACGTCTGATAGAGCGGTATTTCTAAATAGATCATGTTCAACGCATACACACCCTTGAACGTCGGGAAAACTCCCCAGTAAGCGTTAAGATAGATAGATAGATTAATACTTTTGATCCCTAAGGGGAAATTCAAGACTATTAACATTTAATAATTAACACACGGAAGCATGTGAATGTATAGCTGCATTTAGGGTTGTGAATATGGGCCCAGTGACATTAACACTTCCCCCTGTTGCCATGGTTTCCTAACAGCTGAGAGAAGCAGATATGGTATCATAGCGGGAGTGGTCGCCGTGGTTCTTCTCCTGCTCTGCGGTTCCGTAATAATTAAAAACAGTCATCGCTCGGGCCTTCAGAACACTGCAGAGAGAGGAACTGAGATGGAAGAGTACAGAGAGACAACACCATAGCCATCACCCCCTCCCCACACACACACACACCAACACACACACACCATAAGAAGAAAGCTGGAGGAGCGGTTGAGAGGGATAGAGCCCCCCCCCCCCAGACACACACACCATAAGAAGAAAGCACCTATAGGACCCAGCCCAGAATAGGACACCTATGTCCTAGGATTCTAACAGACTTCTATCGTTGTACCATTGAGAGCATACTCACTAACTGCATCTCTGTATGGTATGGCAACTGCAACGCTGCTGATCGCAAGGCACTACAAAGAGTAGTGAAATCTTCCCAAAGGACTATTGGCTTCCAACTCCCCTCCATCCACAACACATATCATAAACGCTGTACAAACAAAGCCAAATCCATTGTCAAGGACACCACCCACCCAACCCATGGTCTTTTCAGTCTCTTTCCATCTGGCAGGCGATACAGGAGCCTGCGCTCCCACACCAGCAGGCTCAGGCTCAGCTTCTTTCCAGAGGCTGCTGAACAAAACCTCACCTCCTGTCTAGGATTCGCATTTTAGCTGTTACTACTGTAGTTTACTTTTTACCTGTTTACCTGTTTACATTTACATTCCTACACTGTTTCACCTATGACCTTGCACTGCTAACACTCCATCCTATACATTATATTTATATAAATATTATATTCCATAGCCTGCCCATAAACCTGTGCAATATACTGTATATGGGCATTTCATATGTAATTCTGAACAATTACGGTAATGCTGTTATTGATCATATCTAATTCTGAACAATTGAATTAATGTTTTAATTGATCATATGTAATTCTGAACAATTACGGAAATGCTGTTATTGATCATATCTAATTCTGAACAATTGTATTAATGTTTTAATTGATCATATGTAATTCTAAACAATTACGGTAATGCTGTTATTGATCATATCTAATTCTGAACAATTGAATTAATGTTTTAATTGATCATATGTAATTCTGAACATTATGAGCAATTGTGTTGGTGCTGTTATTGTTATTTAAAAGGGCTTGGTATAGCTGATATAGCTGGTGTGTAGTTGGTGTATAGTTGGTTGTGTGTATGTATGTATGTGTATGTATGTGTGTATATATATATATATATATATATATATGTCTATAATGGTTGTTTCTATTCACTGTCTCATACTCTCACACACACACACCACATTACACTTTTTGTAAACATGATATTTATAAACATGATAATAATGATTAAAATGATGAATATGTATAAACTTCAGACGCATGTTACAGTCAAAACATATTTGTTTATGGCTTTTTTATTTCTCTCTTTTAACACAAATAATGACATAATGCCATTGTTTTACCATTCACAATGTTTCTTAGACATAATGCCATCCTTTTACCATTGACAATGTTTCTAATGACATAATGCTATCCATTTACTATTGACAATGTTTCTTATGGCGGCCTTATATTGTATGCGATTTTGGTCTGTTTTCACAGTCAGCGACAAAATTTCCAATGTCGGACAAAAATCATGGATGTTGTACTGGAATCGCGGTGCGCACCCGTGAACTAGATCATTTAGTGTAAGGTGAAGTTAGTGTAAGCGATTTTAAGTCCGTTGGAGTCAGTCTTTTTCAAGTATTGCCGTTACGACAATATCAAACGTGTTTGATATTATCGCAAGTCTTTTTAGTTGTGGCTCATGCAAATAGTGACGTGAACAATATAAAAAACAATTGTGACCTCTCTCCAACACCAAACAGGAAGGGGCAAAGTTAGTGACCTCTCTCCAACACCAAACAGGAAGGGGCAAAGTTAGTGACCTCTCTCCAACACCAAACAGGAAGGGGCAAAGTTAGTGACCTCTCTCCAACACCAAACAGGAAGGGGCAAAGTTGTAGTCTATATGATTATTTGTTATTTCATTTCTTATAAATTATTAGTCGGCTATTCCACGTGACACTATATCTGTTAGGGATGTCACACATGAAACAATGTTGCAGAAACACGAAAAAATGACTTTGATATGAGTAGGCTATCATATGAGTTCCTATTGATATGTAGTGCACGATGGACATAATTTAAAGGAATCTAGTAGCAGTCTTGTAAATAGCCTGACCCTGCATGATTCCTAGTTGTTGCAAAATCATAGTCTGTGACTCAACAACTCTTATCACTTGTCTTTAGATGTGAGAGGACCAAAGACTGTAGTCTTTCAAAAATCTTTTCCAAATCTTTGCAAAGTCTTCATTTTACCATTGCCAATGTTTCTTAGACATAATGCCATGCTTTTACCATTGACAATGTTTCTAATGACATCATGACATCCTTTTACCATTGACAAAGTTTTGTTACGGCCAACTCGTGAACAGATCGCAACATAAAGGGAGACAACAACAGGTTCAAATTAAACCATTTATTAAGATCGATTAATACCACATTAGCAAACTAAACTAATAGAGGAAATGAGTTGGAAGTGTGTGTGTGTGCGTGAATGCAAATGGTGTATCATTATTAGCATGTAAGATGAATAAATGGAAGCCATCATTTTCCTGTTGATAATGTTTCTAATGACATCTTGACATCCTTTTTACTGTTGATAATGTTTTTAATGACATCATGACATAATGCAATCCTTTTCCCATTGACAATGTTTCTAATGACATCATGACATCCTTTTCCTGTTGATAATGTTTCTAATGACATCCTTTTCCCATTGACAATGTTTCTAATGACATCATGACATCCTTTCCCCCTTTGATAATGTTTCTAATGACATCATGACATAGTGACATCCTTTTTCCAGTGACAGTGTATCTAATGACATCATGACATCCTTTCCCCCTTTGATAATGTTTCTAATGACATCATGACATAGTGACATCCTTTTCCCACTGACAATGTATGTAATGACATCCTTTCCCTGTTGATAATGTTTCGAATGACATGACATCCTTTTCCTGTTGAAAATGTTTCTAATGACATCATGACATCCTTTCCCTGTTGATAATGTTTCTAATGACATCATGACATCCTTTTCCTGTCGAAAATATTGGAATATCACCCCACATGCTGCCAAGCTAAACGGCCAATCTCACAGATGGTTCCAATACAACATAAAGGGCTTCTCTCTTTCACACACACACACTCAGATTCACAAACACACATGCGCACGCGCACACACACATTCACACACACACACACAACGACACACACACACACCAGGGATGGAAATTAGCACCCGCTATCAGCCAAATGCGGGTGAATTTGATCAACTTAGTTAGCATACCACAAATATACAGTCAGATACGGTGGAATTGTTATAGGCCCTGACGGTTAAAAATAAGAAAGTGTCTCTTAGGGATCATGTAAGGTTATCAGTAGCCTATAAGTGTAAATCGTGCTGATTTGAAGTTACCTATAATAACTACCAGTGAGCCGCAGTCTCTGCGTAGCACGGCGCAGCACTTCACTTTTTGACACAACAATAGGCACACAAAGTGTGTCCAAATTCACCCATTATTCTCTATTGAACTACTTAAGAAGTACTCATCACACGTATCACATGAAAGAGCCTTTTATCTGCTTTTAAACGGCGGTAGTTAGCTGCTATTTGCTGTGATAAACGGTTCGCGGGAAAAATAACAAATTAAAATTGAATTATTCTCTGCCCCCATCTCCACATCCATTCACAAAGGTGTAATGCATTCCCCTGTATAATTAGCCGTTCCAGAGTGATCCAGTTTTGAAATAAATTGTAGCAAATTTCAACATGGTCTCTTTGGGCTTTAAACGGAGCTGTGCTTACATCGCCCAGATATCTATAAATATTACAACGGAGCTGTGCTTACATCGCCCAGATATCTGTAAATATTAGAATCAGAGAATATATCATGGTTAAGAGTTTGTCAATGTAGCCTTAATGATTTGTTTTCACAAAATACTAAGCGTACATGTATTTAAGTTTCTTAAAACTGAACTGTGCTTAAATTGGTCAATGCATGATTTCATAACAGGCCAAATAGAAAATAAATGTTAAATATAGCCTAGATATCTGTAAATCAAATAAAGTCAGATGATGTAGGCTACACAGTATAGTTAGATCAGGTTGGATAATTATATATTATATATACTTATCAGTATATATATCACAATAATGTATCACAATAATGCCGATAACCGTGACAATTTTGGTTACTATAATCATGATATCACATTTTATACCGTATCTCTAGTGGCTGGTGAGAAAGTTGTGTGGCTGGTAGATTTTGGAATCCACCAGCCACAGTGGAAGGTGGACAAAATATTTAATATACACACACACACACACCGACACACACACTCTCTCACATAGACACACACACACACACAGACACACACCATAAATACATGTGTGTAGTGACTCTCTGTTTGGTTTACAGGAAAGACCACATTGGCCCCTGGAACAGGTGAGGCATCTTACTGCAATACACACACACACAGTATATTACACACACACACAGTATATTACACACACACACACACACACACACACACACAGTATATTACACACACACACACACAGACACACACCATAAATACATGTTACACACACACACAGTATATTACACACACACACACACACACACACAGTATATTACACACACACACACACACACACACACACACACACACAGTATATTTACACACACACACACACACACACACACACACAGTATATTACACACACACATAGTCACTCACACCATAAAGAGTCGCACCATTTTAGGAGACAACGAACGACCACGCAACAGTGCAGGTGAGACATTTTACTGAAACACACACACACACCCATGCACACTAGAGCTGTCAATGAATATTCTAAATTCGAATATATATTCGAATAGTTTTAAAAAACAGAATTTTGAAGGTGAAGATTAATATTCGAATGTGGAAAAACACGCCCGGTAGCAAAGGCGCGGCTGTCTGCTATGCGAATGGGTCACGGTCACGGGAGGTCACGGGAGTCGCACAGCGTCACTGCTGAAAGTTGACTTACATGGAAGATGGAAGAAATCACTCCTCTACCTTTGCTGAAATTACTCCTCTACCTTTGCTGCCTCCATCCTTTCTGTTTTTGTTGTGTAAAAAAATGTTGTATATATGATGGCATTGAAGTCTTGAGTTAGTGAATTGGCTACCATTCTTTCCCTTTGGAATAGCTAGATAGATAGATAGATATATAGTTAGTTAGATAGATAGATAGATAGATAGATAGATAGATAGATAGTTAGTGAATTGGCCATTCTTTCCCTTTGGAATAGATAGCTAGATAGATAGATAGATAGTTAGTGAATTGGCCATTCTTTCCATTTGGAATAGATAGATAGATAGATAGATAGATAGATAGATAGTTAGTGAATTGGTCATTCTTTCCCTTTGGAATAGCTAGATAGATAGATAGATAGATAGATAGATAGATAGATAGATAGATAGATAGTTAGTGAATTGGTCATTCTTTCCCTTTGGAATAGCTAGATAGATAGATAGATAGATAGATAGATAGATAGATAGATAGATAGATAGATAGATAATTGGCCATTCTTTCCCTTTGGAATAGCTAGATAGATAGATAGATAGATAGATAGTTAGTGAATTGGCCATTCTTTCCCTTTGGAAAAAATAGATAGATAGATAGTTAGTGAATTGGCCATTCTTTCCCTTTGGAATAGCTAGATAGATAGATAGATAGATAGATAGTTAGTGAATTGGTCATTCTTTCCCTTTGGAATAGCTAGATAGATAGATAGATAGTTAGTGAATTGGCCATTCTTTCCCTTTGGAATAGATAGATAGATAGATAGATAGTTAGTGAATTGGTCATTCTTTCCCTTTGGAATAGCTAGATAGATAGATAGATAGTTAGTGAATTGGCCATTCTTTTCCTTTGGAATAGCTAGATAGATAGATAGATAGATAGATAGATAGATAGTGAATTGGCCAATCTTTCCCTTTGGAATAGATAGATAGATAGATAGATAGATAGATAGATAGATAGTTAGTGAATTGGCCATTCTTTCCCTTTGGAATAGATAGATAGATAGATAGATAGATAGATAGTTAGTGAATTGGCCATTCTTTCCCTTTGGAATAGATAGATAGATAGATAGATAGATAGATAGATAGTTAGTGAATTGGTCATTCTTTCCCTTTGGAATAGCTAGATAGATAGATAGCTAGATATATAGCTAGATAGATAGATAGATAGATAGTTAGTGAATTGGCCATTCTTTCCCTTTGGAATAGCTGCGTACCTGCAGGCAAGAGAGGGAAAGAGTGTGTGCAAGTGAGCGAGAGTGAGGTCTGCGGTCTTAGCCATTAGTTGATTTACTTTTTTTGTGTAGGTAATGCCGATGTTGTCAAATATGTTTAAACTTAAAGGAACCATATGTAAGATTGTGGCCAACACTGGTACTGCAATCACTTTCAAATTACTGTAAAGCGGTGTATCCCCTCCCCCTCCCCCCTGACTCGAGGTTGCCAACCCGGATGCCGAAACACTACTGACTTTGTGATTAGTAGATAGGTAGAGGGTGGCGCATCAGGCCAAAACACAACACAACATGACATGAGAAAACACAACATCAACATCAGTTGAGGGCTGCAACTTCGCTTTTTAAATGACAATAGCCTGGCCGGACTACTGTTGTCAGTGATATTATTTGAAAGTATTTGAAATGAACATGATTTCTTAACCCTCTAACCGCCCATGTCACAATATTGCGACAAGCATCGTTACTGAATAAAACAGACGATAGACGCGAGTACAGTGTAAAATCTCATTTGTACTCTTGACCACTAGTTGGCAGACACCCAGACCTTCGATTCAAGCTCAACCTTTTTTTTTCAAAGTTTTCAGGAAGCTCGCTAAAAACACGCGGGAAACACACAAAGAAGACGTGCATTTCCTCCATAACGTGGAAACGATGTGGGCCATAGTTTTGCACAAATTGAAGCAGAAATACACCAAATGTTGAAAAAAAAATTCACGTGTGATGAAGTCTTGGATCCGTTGTGAAGGAGAATATCTGCCTTTTGGAGAATATGATTGATCGCCTATTGACTGATCGTCACGGAGCGTCTGTGAATGGAGGTGCGTCTTTTTCAACAGTGTCCACTAAGCATACCATGCTTATTTCGACCCTCTGCCCAACATAGCTGGAGGTGCCAGTGACAATAGTGATGATAGTGTCCGTAATGGACGTGGTATAGACAGCAGGGGTTGTAAAAATAGGGCTCTGAAGAACTTCAAAGTCACGCGCGATATGGAACTGATTTGACCAGGCTACTTTATTGTATAGTAGCATAGGGTTTGTAGTAATAGTTTACTATTGTTGGTTTACATGTGACTGTTTTCCTGTTCATTTGTTATGTAGGTGAAATGACAAAAAAAGAAAGTAAAACTGCTCAAATATGTTCAACATCTAGTATTTACTGAAATGTGCATAATTCACGGTGGTTGCCATCCAGTGACGTCATAATATGCAAATTAGATGAGTAAATTTACCCCCTTCATAAACTTCTGGTCATACTCAATGATTTTCACATTTACAGTAGGACTTTATCTCTGACCACTTGCAAGCCATGGCCTTTTGAAATTTTGATGTAAAAATCCAATTTAACCCTGGCGGCTAAATTAATGTCTAGTGATATATCAGGGCCATTTTATGATTAATTGAAATACATTATTTACATATGGTTCCTTTAAATAAATATATCTCTTTGTATTAATTTGTCCTGCTATTGATGTAATGTGCGTCATTGACAAAATGCGGAACCAGATGTTCGAATAGTTCGAATATATGTGTTTTTTTAGAGGGAATATTCATTTTCATACACACTACGGTGAGTGGGAGACTAACAAGCCCCAAACTGCGACCACACAACTACTCCCACATGTGGAATCTGCAGATTAACCAACATTATTTTTCAACGTTATTATTATTATTATTATTATTTTTTAATAAAGATGGAGCAAGTCTGCCACTGCAGGCCAATGTGTGTGTGTGTCTGGCGGGGGGTCTAGGAGTGATTTGTCAACTGGGTTTAACTTCTCTGCGCATGTAATAGGATGTATAGCCTTATATCCCTGCCTGTTTATAATATAAATGTGCTGATGGTATACTTGTACTATTTTAGTACTTCTTCGGACTAAATTGGCCCACTTTCAGTTTATGGGCCCTATTATGACAGAGTGCATGGTCACTAGCGAATAGTTTAAACAAATTTCGGAGTTTAGTTATGAAACGTCCGGCGCAAGAAGGTGGGCCTTATGTTTCTTAATCAGTCATGGGTGTGTTTTGGGCGTAACATCATTTAAACCAATGAGAATGACATCTGTCATTCCCTTTAAAGGACAATTCCGGTGCAAAATGAACCTAGGGGTTAATAACCCATTTGTACCGAGTTCGACCTTTCGCTGGGATTTGTTTTCATGCTAGTCGAACGTGACCAGTTTTATTGCAAACCGCTAATTAGCGTTTAACGCTAGCCTTCAGGGCAGACGTACAGTAAAATGTAATCGCTATTTCTATACCACTAACAAGGCTTAAAATAGCACCACACGGTAGCATAATGAGGGTCTCTACATGTAAACCAAAGCATTGAGAACTCGAGAAAGTGTACAGGCAATTTATTAAAAAAGAAACACATTACTGTAGCATATGCCTGTATGAGCATTCAAGTAGGTGGGAGCAGAACTGGAGACTACTTTATAGGCAAGCGTTAGAGACTTGAATTTGATGCAGGCAGCCATAGGTAGCCAGTGTAGCTGGATGAGGTGAGCGGGGTGACATGTGCCCTTTTGGGTTTGTTGAAGACCAGGCACGCCACCGCTTTCTGGATCATTTGAAGGGGTTTCACTGTGCAGGCTGGAAGACCTGTCAGGAGGGCGTTACAGTAGTCAAGTCGTGAGATGACTATGTACCAGGAGTTGGGTAGCCTGTACCAGGAGTCAGGTAGCATCTTATGTCAAGTACGTCATGATTTTCCGTATGTTGTAAGGTATGAAATGGCACGACCGGGCGACATGATCGGAGAAGGTTAGTTGGTTGTCGAGAATGAGTCCTAAATTTCTTGCAGCCCTGGTGGGTGCAACAAACAGGGAGTCAATTTTGCTGTTGATGTCATTATTTATCGTAGATTTAGCTGGGAGGACCAGCAGTTCAGTTTTTGAGAGGTTTAGCTGGATGTGCCGTCATTGATGTAAAAATTTCTGAGAGGCAATCCGAGATCTGAGCCGAGACCAGGGGGTCATCAGGTGGAAAGGACAGATAGAGCTGTGTGTCCTCTGCATAGCAGTAGTATGAGAAGCCATGCGAACGGATAATCTGTCCCAAGGAGGTGGTGTAGATAGCAAAGAGAAGGGGGCCCAGCACTGAGCCCTGGGGGACC
Source organism: Alosa alosa (assembly GCF_017589495.1). Taxonomy (NCBI): domain Eukaryota; kingdom Metazoa; phylum Chordata; class Actinopteri; order Clupeiformes; family Clupeidae; genus Alosa; species Alosa alosa. The sequence continues at coordinate 32,900,132 of NC_063203.1, forward strand.
CCTGTGGTGAGATAGTGAGGTGCGGACAGCTGTCCAAGCCATCATATGTTAAACAAGCGTCCTGTGATCGTCCTGTCCTGTGTTCTCAATGCTCGAGTTCATGTGTAGAGACACTGATGATACTTCGATCAAAGTTTCATGCTGTGTTGAGCCTATAGAAATAGTATACGTTAAGTATTTCTAAGGTGTAAAAGTAGTCATGTTTAGGTGTACTCAAAGTGAACTTATAGGTGTTCTGTTAGTGTACTAATGGTAAATAGACTGCATTTATATAGCGCTTTTCCACTCCTCCGAGCACTCAAAGCACTTTACACTCCCTCAGATAATAGCGTTAGCAAGTTTTCCACTCCTCCGAGCACTCAAAGCACTTTACACACTCTCAGATAATAGCGTTAGCAAGTTAGCTAGCTACCCTCCACTACCAGATAACAGTGTTAGCAACTTAACATTACCCGCCACTGCCAGATGACAATGGTGACTGATTGTTGACCGGTCAGTCTCGCTTCAACGCATACACCACTGAACGTCGGGAAAACCCACCAGCAACGCACGGAAGTATGTGAATGTACCATTAGGGTTGTGAATATGCGCCCAGAGACATTAACACTTACCTCTGTTGCCATGGTTTCCTAGCTGCAGAGGGAAGCAGAACTGGGGTCGTAGCAGGAGTGGTCGTCGGGGTTCTGGTTCTGGTTCTGCTCTGCGGTGCCGTCATACTTGCCGTATACTGTTGTGTTCATCAAAGAACTGCAGAGCCCCCACCTGCATTGGACTTGTCTGAATTGCAAAGTTTACAAGCAGCCTCAACCGACCGCCCCCTCCCCACACACACACAGTAACATGAACATTAACACACACACACCATAGTCTTATATCACCCCACACACACACACACATTAACATGAACATTAACACACACACACACCATAGTCTCAAATCAACTCCCAACCCCCCATACTCTCACATACATACACACACACACCATAGTTTAATATGAACATTAACACACACACACCATAGCCTCATATCACCCCCATACACACACACACACACATTAACATGAACATTAACACACACACACCATAGCCTCATATCACCCCACACACACACACACACATTAACATGAACATTAACACACACACACACCATAGCCTCATATCACCCCACACACACACATACACCATAGTCGCAAATCATCCCCCAACCCCCCATATACACACATACACACACACACACACACACACCATAGTTTCATATGAAGACACACCCCACACCATAGTCTCATATTAACACACACACACACACACCATAGTTTCATATGAATACACATCCCACACCATAGACTCATATCAACACACACACACTCATATCACCCCCCCACCCCACCCCCCCACACACACACACACACACACACCCTAGTCTCATATCAACGCCTGACAGACATGATCACACGTGCCATCTACTGTTGTGTTTATTTACTGATTGTTGTTGTTAAAGTGTAACTCCAGAGTACAAACAACCAAACAACCTAGAGTCTATTTACGGCAGTCTATTACTTTTCATTTAGAGCAAAATTTGCTTTGTCCAGATACAGGCCTTGTTAAAACCTTGCTGTACACTTTCAAAGTTTACAATACTTCTTTTTGTCTGTAGAGAACCTCACCACACTACCACAGAAGAGTCATTATATTTTGAGCAGTGTCAGTGGTATAAAATAGTGTCAGTGGTGTACTAGTGTCAGAGGTGTAATAGTGTCGGTGGTATTTGTACTACACGACTGTTGGGCAGAACCCCCGACCAGTAGGCATGGCTGAAGTGCCCTTGAGCAAGGCACCTAACCCCTCACTGCTCCCCGAGCGCCGCTGTTGATGCAGGCAGCTCACTGTGCCGGGATTAGTGTGTGCTTCACCTCACTGTGTGTTCACTGTGTGCTGAGTGTGTTTCACTAATTCACGGATTGGGATAAAAGCAGAGACCAAATTTCCCTCACGGGATCAAAAGAGTATATATACTTATACTTACTCTAGAGTTACACTTTAAGGTAATAACAGCTGCTCACAAATCACTGCATGTGCTGTTGTTGTTTATGAGTTATACTTGTTTGTTTTGTGTATTGTCCTGTTGTTTGTTATGAGTTTTAAGTGTTTGTTTTGTGCATTGTACATCGGTGATGTTTTGTGTGTTGTTTTGTGCATTGTTTTGTGCATTTTGTATGTTGATAATGTATAGACATTGATTGCAGGTTGTTTTGTTTATTACGAGTCACTGTTTGTTTTGTGTATTATATAGTGGCAAGAAAAAGTTCAATGCAAATCAAACCAGCTACTAGGCTAACTGAAATAAAACCAATCTCTAGGTATGGTGAAGGGTATGTGATGTGGGGCTATTTTAATTCCAAAGGCCAAGGGAACTTTCAGGATGCATAGTATCCTGGATCCATGAAATAACTGGCCTTTAAAAATAAAAATCTGCCCGTCTCTATGGGAAAATCTGCCTTCCTCTATGGAGAATTTAGCATAGGGGTTCATATACTTATGCCTCCTGTATTTAAAGAAGAACATTTATTTATTTATGATACATTATTCATTCACAAAGAAAACTGTTGTTCTTAAAGGTTGGATTTTTTTTAGTCCTCTTTTTAGTCAACTTTAGCGTTTTCTTACCACTGTATGTGGTCATTGATTCAATATTGTTATGTATATTATGTGTTTTCTTGATTCTATGTTGTCTTGTGTGTTATTGATTAGGGCTGCGATACAGAATTAATTAGTTATCAACTATTAAGTTATTTGGCAACTGTTTTATTAATCAGTTTGTAATATTTAAGGGCAATCTACCCAATCTACATACCTCAGAATGCTTTGATTGAACATGGCACTTCTTCAACTTTAATATTTTTATTTACTCCTCTACGACAGTAAAAATAAATACATTTTGGTGTTAGACAAGTGCTATTTCCATAAAAAAAAAGTCCTTATATATATATGGCTGTAGAGTTGGGAATAGGACTTTTTATCATAAGTAACATGTGCTGAATCCAACCAGCCCTGTTCCCAAGCAGAATTCTGAGTTTTTGACCATCTAATTAACATGAACAAAATGGCTGCCAAAATGGCGGTTTTGGGCAATTTCTTCGGGCAGGCATCATTTTATCATGTAAATAAATTAATATTATTCACATGTGTGCATGTCAGAAATCTCCCTTGGGCAATAAATCAAAAGTTAAGGCTATGGAAAAAATTAAAATGCAAAAAAAATCTATTATGCTAATTGTCCTAATTATCACTAGCCTCATGAACCATACTCTTGACTATGTTTTGCTATGCTCCTCTTTGCCAAAGAGTCTGGCCTGGCTTCATTGGCAAACATTTTCCTGGTGGATGGACACGTATTTGAAGTTTAAAATCATTGGAGTTCCTTTGAACCAATCACTAACAATCGTTAACAAGCTAGCATCATAGCATTGATTACAAATGGGAAAGATGGCCAGAAGTGACATGTTTCATTAGATTAGATCATTTTAGATTAGATGAGATTCAACTTTATTGTTTCATTAGATTAGATAATTTTAGATTAGATAAGATTCAACTTTACTGTCACTGTGCAGAGTACAAGTACAGAGACAGCAAAATGCATTTTGCGTCTAACCAGAAGTGCAAAATAGCAGAAAGGTGCTATGTGATATACAAAGTAGGCTATAGGCAGGTGGTGTAAACAGTGTTTGACATATAGTGCAGTGTAGACAGTAGTATTCTGTTAAAGTGATATGGTTTACTGTAATATAAATTAAATATAAATGTGTGCAGTGTATTGGCAGTAATCTTATAAGCAGAATAGTGTCGTGGAAAAAAACACTCTGAACAAAGTCCCTCCTGGGGTACAGCTCTGAAAAATGCAGAGACTAAGTGTCGCCAGGCAGGAGTTGCGAATGATGGATGTCCTCTGCAGCGGAGACTCCATGACCCAGGCCTTGGGGAGAAGGTGCGCACGTTCTGAAGTTTGTTCCCTTGGGAGTCGGTTTTTATATGTTGTTAAAACACCTCGTTTTTACTCATGGCCAACCCTGGCCGGGTTTCTGCCCCCTATGTAAACACCTTTTTAGCCAATCAGTGTTTATTCAATAAATCATATAGGTGGATGAGCTCATGCTGCCACAAAAATTATTAAATAATTTGCAGTAGGCCTGTGTCACGTGTGCGCATGTGCATGACATCATCCCTCAGCTTCTGCCTGGCAACACATGAGATCTTCATAAACATTTACCACAATAGATATGGAAATGCAGTATGAACAGTGTATGAACAACATGTATAAGTATAAATATATATATACTCTTTTGATCCCGTGAGGGAAATTTGGTCTCTGCATTTATCTCAATCCGTGAATTAGTGAAACACACTCAGCACACAGTGAGGTGAAGCACACACTAATCCCGGCGCAGTGAGCTGCCTGCAACAACAGCGGCGCTCGGGGAGCAGTGAGGGGTTAGGTGCCTTGCTCAAGGGCACTTCAGCCGTGCCTAGGCTTGGGAATCAGTTACAGGTATTGGTTAGGAATCGGTTCCAAACATTCCGATCCATCGGAATCGTACACATCCACGTGTTAATGATTCCAATACAAAGCTTTGTTTTAGAAATGTTTACTTTTTTAGAAATTTTAAAGCATTCAAATTCTGTATTGATATTGCACACGATAAGCAGACTCAACAATGGCATCGATTGGGTTCGAACCGGCAACTCTCCGGTTACGAGTCCGAAGTGCTAACCAGTAGGCCACGGCTTCCCCTATGAACATGTACAGATATGTGCAGTGTAGTAACAGGGGGAGCATATGCCTGTTACCAGGGTCCATGATCTCCTGTTCAGTTTCCTGCTCAAAACACATTGAGCTGGGGAATATAGGGCCCAGGGAACATAGGACCCTCTAACTGGGGAATATAGGGCCCAGGGAACATAGGACCCTCTAACTGGGGAATAATGGGCCCAGGGAACATTTTTCATGTTCCCATTATCTATCATGTTAATCTGGGGAACATAGGAGGCTGGGAACATATGGATGACCCCTAGTAACAGTGATGTGTTGGACAACTGGTGATCCGGTGGCAGAGCAGTTGCCATACCATAATAACCCTAACCATACTAGCCCTAACCATACCATAATAACCCTAACCATACTAGCCCTAACCATACCATACTAGCCTAGTGTTAATTTCGTCAGACGAGACGAGAGGAAATATGTTCGTCAACGACCTTTTTTTTCATGACTAAGACGAGACGATGACGAGACGTCAGTAATGTCCTGAAACACTGACTAAGATGCATTATTGTTGACGAAAAAAGACGAGACTAAAATGTTTTGCATGAAATAAAAACTAAGATAAAATCTCCCTTCATGTTCGTCTATAAAATGAGAAGACAGAATATCTAGCTGCTACGTTTTCAAAATATTCCGAATGAGTTCATACGCAACAGCTTTCCTGTAGGCTAGTCTACGTGCTGCTGCTGCAACCCTGTGGCTGCATCACGAAACTACATGGAACATGAACACTGGAGATTTCTGCCAGAGTTAGCAAGCTAACTACCTAAGCTTTATGCCACAATGCTTCATACCCAGAAGTTGACGCTTCTCTCATACAAATTAACATCCCCCAGAATGTCCATACGAAAATGTTCAGCATGTAATGTCAACTATTCATCTAGTTAGACTGATGATGCAAAGTTTGCTAGCAAGTAAGCTAAAATAGAAATTTCGCTAGCAAGTTAGCTATGGCTAAGATGGAGAGTCTGTTTGGGGAATGTGTTGTGTTTACATATATATAAGCCATCTAGCGGTATGAGTAAAACATTAATAGTTTGGCCTACTTACAGTGTTTCTCAAACTATTTCAGTTTCAGGACCACTTAACCTACCTAAAAAAAAAAAAAAAAAAAAAAAAGATTAGACCTACTTCAACAGTAGCCTATTATTAGTCTATAGGCCTACTCACTGAACCACCTTGCTTATTGTCTTTGCACTTTGCTTATTGTGTCAGAGGATTCATTCTGTATGATTTAAACTGGCATATCTTACATAGACAGTGTTGCAGAACTGTTTGGATATAACTACAAGTTATTTGGCAAACAACTCATCTATATTATATTTTACCACGTCTGCTCGCGGACCACTTGGGATAGCTTGCTAATTTGTTATAAAAAAAAGACTAAAATGTGTTGACTAAAACTGACTAAGACTAAGATACCTTTAGTTTTCTTTTGACTAAAACTAGACTAAAATGACGAGACTTTTAGTCGACTAAAACTTGACTAACAAAAATGATATTTGAATGACTAAATATGACAAAGACTAAAAAGGACATTTCGTCACAAGACTAAGACTATGACTAAATTAAAAATAGGTGACAAAATTAACACTATACTAGCCCTAAACATACTAACCCTAACCTACTAACCCTAACCATACCATACCAACCCTAACCATACTAACCCTAACCATATCAACTCTAACCCATACTAACACTAACCATACTAACCCTAATCATACCATACTAACCCTAACCATACCATGTACTAGCTTTTGACTTCCCGAAGTCCACAATAAGCTCTTTGGTCTTCTTGGTGTTTGGAGCCAGGTTGTCGTTGGTGCTGGACCTCCTCCCTGTAGGCCGTCTCTTCATTGTTGCTGATGAGACCAATCACTGCAGTGTCGTCTGCAAACTTGACAATGATGTTAGAGCCATGTACAGGTGTGCAGTCATAGGGAGTAGAGGAGAGGGCTCAGCACACGCCGGTGTTCAGGGTGAGGGTTGAGTAGGTGCGGTTATCTAACTTAACAGACTGCGGCCTGTTGGTTAGGAAGTCCAGAATCCAGTTACAGAGGGAGGTATTGTTGCCCAGTTCACTGAGTTTGGTGATCAGTTTGGAGGGGATGATGGTGTTGACTGCTGAACTAAAGTCAATGAACAGCATTATCACATAGGTGTTGCTATTGTCAAGGTGGGACAAGCCAGAGTGAAGTGCCGTAGAGATACCATCCTCCGTGCTCCTGTTCTGACGGAAGGTGAATTGGAAGGGGTCCAACTAAGTTACCATAACCTCCCATGTAAAAGTGTTTAACAGCCAATTATCTCATCTTAGTTGTAGGGAATACGTTCGTATTTCAAGTGATAGAATTAAGGCGAGACATGGCAGGTGAAAACATCGTTTTTTCATGCACTGGTCAATTTCGCGATTTTGGGCTAATTTGCTACCTTAGCATGTATTCTTTCACACTACTACAACAACAAAGTCCGATTTACACATTTAGGTGTTTATTTCATTACATTTTGTCTACTCGCGCCTGTATATTTCTCCTAAATTCACCAAAAGTTAGTCTTCTAACGTTTCATGCTCTACCGCGACCGTGATACAAAACATATCATGTGTAGTACCGTTGGAAAGCTCTGTTTTTCCTGCATGACGTTGTGCTATCCAAATATGGACACTTCCTTTGTAACCGCAACGAATCGCGAAAGTTCAAAGGCGAGTCTAGGCTGAGAACGGAATCGCTTGGCTGTGTTCCAAGGCTGTTTTCTCAAATTGAGTTTTTCTCATTTTCCAGTAAAAACATCTCAGCCTATGTAGTACCTATGTACACCAAACTTTCCAGTTATACACTTAGCAGTATTCTGAAGATATTTACCAAGGGATTTGTTAATAAATCATTCCTGGCCCGATTTATGTGATATTTTAATCAAAAATATATGCCAAAAATTCCAAATTTGGATTCCAGTTTCTTCCAGTAGCAGCAACTGGAATCCATGCATTTCCACTGAATTATTTTTGGAATCTGATCCCTTATTATACCTGTTCATTCTTACTCGTTGCTCGACTTATTGTGACTAAATTCAAGATGGCTGCAAACGTTAAACTTTGTGAAGATACTGTCTATATAAATCGTCTTGTAAGTAAACTACCAGTGCTTTTTCAAAGTTCTCAATGTCTCGTTTTAAATGTCAGGGCCCTCGGAAGTCTACCAATGAAGTGTGGAGATACATTGAGCCTCGTAAATGGGTGTAAAACAGTGATTTGTTTGCATGGCTAGCCCGATGCCGAAGCACCACTATTGAAAAAGCTGTTGGTAGCATCGGCTAACTAGCTCCAGATTTTGGAGTGCAGGGGACAAGCCGAGATGGGCTATGAGACATACGTTCACACTCGGTATCATGTTTCAATACACTTTAGGTCAATATCACACCGGAATTCTCCTTTAATGCCGAAGAATTTGAAGGCTATTTATTTGAGCCAGAATATTCTGCAGATGAAATAAGGCAACGGAGGGAACAACAGCAGGCAGCTCTGGATAGTAGCAGTAACGTTAACGCCATCGTTGCAGCTGACCGTCCTCGAGTTGACAGCAGTTGGTGGTGCTCTTGTCAACATTGCCCACCACAACCAACAGAAGTGGAGTCACTTTGTTGTCAGGAGTGGAACCGCGGTCAGTTTTTGCTGAGAGAGGCAGAGGAGATGGGGGACGCATCCGAGCTGTCCTGCCTAACCCAACACAGCAGCTTTTGTGCGCATCTGGACAGAGGGGTCCTGGAAACGTTTTTCCACTTGGAAAGGATTAATTGGAGGAAAAAGAGAAGATCACAGGGCCCAGGAGGACAAATGTCAAACAGACAAGTAAGTTTATCATATTTCTGTTTTTCTGTACGTTATGTCTGCTGGTTGCTAATAGGTAGCGTAATGTAGCTGCTAAGCCCATAACAAAACAACACCAGAGTAGACTAGTGCTACAGTCAAAGATCCTTGATTACTAGCTCCGCTTGAACCCTCTCTGCTACAGTCACTGCATGTTCTGAAACGGAGGCGGTTACAGGGCTACCATCTCTAATTTTTGATATGAAATGGAATTCAGCTAGTAAATGTGCTAGGAAGACATTTAATTTATCTTATTTTCTTCTAACCAGTTTCGTTTGGTTGGCTATCGTATCCTTCTGGAATGGGTGCTAAGAGGCGAGCGTTTGGGGAAGCACAACCGAGCAGTACTCCCCGCCTGCCTCGTTGATGTTGTAAGGCAGCGGTATGCGTCCCCTGACGGCCAATACAATGGGTTCCTCGAGGTGAGAGAGGCAGCAGAAGGAATCGAGTAGACTACTACTCAACAAATGTCAATAGTTCTGGGTGCTCTTAATAAACATTTATTTTGTTCTTCGACCCTGTGTTTTTTTTTAATACACTTACCTGAATACACATAGCCAAGCTATTTCTTGATCATAACCTCACAAATGCACAGTCTAGTAATTATACATGTCTAGTCATTTTTAGCCCCACATGTAACGGTGACACACATTCTGCCATAGCAAACTTTAGGTTGCAGGAATTCACATTCACCTTTGGATTTGTGCTACATACAATTATTAGAAAATGTGGACACGTTTATATCTAGGACAAATGATTGTAAGCCAAAGCCATTTCACTCGTGTAAATAAACATGACTGTAATCCTAAGCCATTTTCACTTCTGTAAGCATATGTGAAACATATTGCCTAATTGAATAAATATTTAACTCGATATAACAATACTAGCTGTTGTGAAAGTAATGACACAGGCCACTGATGCATTAGCAAACTGTAAAGAGAGAATCACAAGACTTTTTTTACAGTACAGATACAGTAAAAAAGTACAGAAAGTACAGATACAATATAAATAGACACTGACACTGAGTTACTCATTTAGCAAAACGACTCTTGTGTTTCCGGGCAGCATCATCTTTGGATGGTTTGGGGAGTGTTCCTATGTTAGCAGGCAGGTCAGGTTTTAGAAGAGTTGAAGATGTGTCCCTGAAGATGACTGTAGGATCATTCCTCCTCTCCAACAGCAACTGCATCAATTTTGTTCTAAAGTTGACTGTGTTTTGCTGATACCTCTTTCTTGTGACCCATTCTTTTGAACGCTTGCTCCATTCTTGAACGATCACAGGTTTTCCTGTAAGATATGAAAGGATTATTTGAGCAATTATAGTCTGTTTAATATATATATATATATATAACAGGGTTGCAAATTGAGTCATAACATCATAAATCTGTAGAACTCCATTAGAAATTCTGATATTAGGCCTATCTATTGCAAATAATCACAAATATCTAACCAGAATTTGTTTATTTTCAGCTCTAATTGAATCTCAACATGAATTGTGGCACACTATGCTGCAATGACGCTGTACTAACAGAAGAAATTCTGGCAATTTATTTAAAATATGTAAATAATGTTTAATTATACAAATACATTTATTTTTATAATTTAACTCAGCACATTTAATTATAAATATATCATAGTTAACAAAAAATACCTTGATAACTATGATAATAACCATGTTACTTTAATTAGAGTAACAGGGTTGCGAATTAATGCTAATATAGCATCTACCTTATGAACAGAAGCGAGCTGTGAAATTTAGCTATTTTACCAAGGTGAAGGACCAATGTGGTTATACAAATACAGAAAATAAAAAATTGAATTATTCAACATTAATCTTAAAACATGAGTAACAGGGTTGCGTGGCTTTTGTCTACCCATGTTTTTTGAAAATGATTGGATGATGTCATTTCTTGTTTGTAATATGACATAATATTTTAACCCTTCATCAGCCAGGCAAAAATTGTATTGGTAACAGGGTTGCATGCACATTCGGGGACACAACTTCATGGCACAATAGATAGTATTCAAAATATGTTATAAGCAAAGAAATTATTTTTTACAGATACAATAGATGCATATCCACAAAATACTGCAAAAGATAATATATTAAAGACTTATTTTAGCCGTTCAATTTGGTTTAAAAGTTGGTCATCAGGAGCCGGGGACAGGATAAAAACCCCATTTTAAGGGGTGTTCCAGAACTAATCGGTATTTTTAATCATGTAAAGAAACCACTTTTCCCCAGCAGATTATTATGTTTTGCTTTATGACAGTTTCACTTGCAGGTTATCTGAACATTTATGTTATTTTGTACTTGAGTATTTGAAATATCAGGTGGGGGACACCAAATGTCCTCTAATTCTGGAATGTCCCCAATAACGCAGAAAAGTCGCTTTAACCTGATGCTAAGTGACAAGTGCCTTTGTCTACATGTCCACTCCAACACACTGTTTGACACTATGCACTCATGCTGGTAGTGGAAGTACCCGTCTAAAGTCAGTGATTAAATTGTTGTGTACTGCACATCAAATGTCATGATTTTAACCAGGAATGTGGTTAACAGCTATACTGACATACCCATCACAAGCTTTAACTTATAGTGGCAGATTGTACTCACTCTTCGCAGTATCAAATTGATGATCGACCTCTTCATATTCCTTGCGCATTATTTTGACACTTGACACTTGTGGAATGATCAGTTGCCAAGACCTCCACATGTAGGCCGTAGTCAAGTAGATGGTCCAATCCACAACTGAGGGCAACAGTCTCCATAGCCCCTGAGCTTGTGGTCTCAGTCACCTAAAAAGGGGCATAATAAGAGATAGAAATGACAAAGTTTTAACACATACAAATAAAATATATTCTTATTATTCTTCTTCTTATTATTATTATTATTGATTGAATTTTTATTCATGTGACGTACCTGGACCAACTCTGAATGGACAATTTCCCTGCCGGGGTCAGCCATGAAAGTATAAGTTCAAATTCTTACCCACTCCAAAGTACACCTGAGGCAAATTCCAGACAATCTATGTAAATGTCTGTGTTGATAGAATAGTGTAAGAAATACAACTACCCTTGCATCGCGTTGCAATAGTTATACTTTGGTCCCTAAAGTTGTTAGTAGTCATTTTGCAACTCAGCGGCGGACTGATATTACCAAGGCTACTACTAGGTATCCCCATTGGAGTGCGCTTTACTGTTTACTTTTTCGTAGCAGTACTACTAACCGGAGCAAGTATAATTCGCGCTGCTAAAAAAACTAGTCCCTCAAAATGTAATGCGATCGTTGAAATGCAAGGATAGAATAACGTTAGAAATAACACTGTCAATACAGACATTTACATCGATAGTCTGGCGTTATAATTTATTTGCCTCGGGTGTAAATATGTCTGATCATCATTGTGTATCTTTTAATATTGTACTACATACTCCAAAAATTCATCCCGAAATTGCAATCAAATCGCGACTCTTGGACATTAGAGCAGAACAGCAGTTCATAGCTCTTATAGACTCCATAAATTTAGATATTTTACATCATCCCATTGATCAAATGGTAGAGGCTCTTAATCGTGAATTAGGCTCTGCTTGACAGAGTGGCACCCTTAAAGACTAAAAAAAAGGCCCTGTAGCAAACTGACACCTTGGATGAGCGAAAATATCCATGATCTAAAAAATCATGTAGGAAAGCTGAGAGAACATGGAGAAAAACTAAGTTACAGGTTCACCGTGCCACTCTAAAAAGAAAAAATTGCAAATTATAATAGAGCTATTCGAATGAGAGGAGGAACCACTTCTCTAAGGTAATTGCTGAAAACAGTAGAAACTCTAGGGTGTTGTTCTCTACCATTGATAGGCTATTGCATCAAACACCTTTTGACACACTCAGTCAGGCATCCTCTCTAAGATGCTAAGAATTTGCAGACTTCTTCAAAAACAAAGTCATTTCTATAAGGGAGGCTATTGGTAACACAAGTAATATGTTTGATAGTACACCCAAAACAGCCCCCAAAATTAAGGTCCTTTAGCACTATTACTCAATCTGAGCTTGGTAAAATTATAACTCAAACCGGCTCTTCAACATGTGTTTTAGATCCAATCCCTACTACATTCCTCAAAAAAAAAAATATATGAAGGCTTAGCTCCCTTTTTTTTTTTTTTTTTAAATACCTCATTAGAAACAGGTATATTTCCAACTGCTTTTAAAACCGCTGTTGTGAAACCTTTACTTAAAAAGTCAAAACTTGACCATACCAATCTGAGCAACTACAGGCCTATATCAAATCTATCGTTTTTGAGCAAAGTACTTGAAAAAGTTGTTTGCAATCAGTTAAATACCTTCCTCAACGAAAACAGTATCCTTGAAAAATTCCAATCAGGTTTTAGATCAAATCACAGCACAGAAACGGCTCTAGTAAAGATAGTCAATGATCTCAGACTAGCTACCGACTCAAACAAAGTCTCAATCCTTATTCTTCTGGATTTGAGTGCGGCATTTGACACCATTGATCATAGCATCCTAATTCACCGCCTTGCAAAGTGGGTGGGTCTCTCTGATAATGCTCTAAACTGGTTTCAAACCTACATTACTGGCAGAGATTTTTATATCAGTCTAGGAGATCATGTATCTGAAAAACATGACTTGCCTTTTGGTGTGGCCCAGGGGAGCTGCCTTGGTCCCCTGCTATTTTCTCTATATATGCTCCCAATGGGAAAACGTCATAAGTCAGCATAATGTAAACTTCCACAGCTCATGCAATGATACCCAATTGTATCTTTCTGTGGAGCCAACTAACCCAGATGGCCTTTGCTCCCTCACTGCATGCCTAACCTCCATTAATCAGTGGATGAGCAAAAACTTTTGAAACTAAATGATGACAAAACAGAGGTACTTCTGGTTGGACCAAAACTAAAGCGAGATATTATTCTTAGTAATCTGGGGAACTTGGCACACCAGGTCAAACCAAAAGTAACAAGCCTCGGTGTCATCTTAGATGCAGAGTTAAGTTTTAAGCCCCATATCAGTAAAGTTACTCAGACAGCCTATTTCCACTTGAGAAACATTGCCAAAGTCTGCCCCTTTTTAACTCAACAAGATGCAGAAAAGCTAATTCACTTTTATCACTAGCAGGTTAGACTACTGCAATGCACTTTTCACTGGTCTTCCCAAAAACATCTAAAGAAATTGGCACTCATACAGAACTCTGCGGCTAGACTTTTAACTAAGACTAAGAAGAGAGAACACATCACCCCTGTGTTGGCTGAACTGCACTGGCTCCCTATTTCCTATAGAATTGATTTTAAGGTTATGTTAATTACTTACAAAGCTCTGAATGGCATAGCACCTTCATATATCTCTGAGCTTTTAATATCTTATCAACCACAAAGGAAACTTAGATCATCCAATTCTAATCTTTTAATCGTACCCAAAGTGCTCCACAAACAAAGTGGAGAAGCTGCGTTTATCCATTATGCCCCCCAAACTATGGAACACCCTGCCTCTGTACATCAAGCAGGCGAGTTCAGTAAATATTTTTAAAAAAAGATCTGAAAACATACCTGTACAGGAAAGCTTTTAGTTAACTCATCTTATCCTGTAGACTACATTTTCAGATTATTCTACATCTGCTACTATTGGAGGCTTAGCCAGCCAGAAGCGGATGGGCTCCCCCCTATTAAGTCAGGTTCTGCTCAAGGTTTCTTCCTGGAATATGGGAGTTTTTCCTTGCCACAGTTGCCATATGGCGTGCTTGTGGGGGTAAGAGGGTTAAGGCTGCCAGTCTTATGGCGTCATTTTCTATATTTTTGATATGTTGCTGAGTATAACATAAACAGCAAAGAAAAGTGATTGATAATGACTGACTGACTATTATTGTGTTACATGTTTCAAATGTAAAGCACTTTGAGCTGCATTCTGTGTATGAAAGGTGCTATACAAATAAAGCTTTATTATTATTATATTATTATTACTTTGGAGTGGGTAAGACTGTCTTTAGTGGCAGGCTAGCACATACCGTTGACTTGCGCTAGCCTAGCACCTGCGAACTCTGCAATTAGAAGGACTGGATGAAACGTGTTGAAAACGGTCTCCACTGATAAATATCACACTTGCTTACTTGGAAATGAGGTCCTATGTCCAAAATCCTGAACCACCCCTTTAAGAGACACAGACACACACACAGTTACCCATTAACACAGTCATTAGTTGTTTTGAATGCTCAAGAGTCCTTAAGATTGTCTAAGACTGTTGTCATGGTTTCACTGTTCTAATACTGTTGTCATGGTTTCCTTGCAGCGGCCACACCACCTATCCCCTTTGTTGTCATAGTTACCATAGGGGCACTGGTCATGAAATTTGTCACTATGTAGCATGGAAGAGACCCAATCGGCAGGGATGGGATGGGCAACTTCAGATCTTGGCATTGAGCAACACTGATCAACAATAAGAGTTCCTGAACACAACCCCTCAACCTGGCATTAATAGGAGTTCTTGAATACAACCCACAACCTGGCATTAATAGGAGTTCCTGAACAAATCCTGAACACGCTTAACACTCTGTGATGAAATAAATTATTTATTGCCTCCAGTCTTGACTTGTTTTATACAAAGAATGTCTGTACTGACTAGGGGTTAGTCTCTAGACCAGGGGTTGGTCTCTAGACTGTTCCCACCATGTAATTTTTATCAGAGGGAGAGTAATGCCTGACTTTAGAATATGGAACCAATTCATGACTAGTACAGTAAGTACATACTGCATAGGTGTTACTGATGATAATGTGCTTGCTGCTAAGAAAAAACAGTTTCCACTTTAGAATGGGAGCCATTTCCCCAGTTGTTAAGTGATGTTTGACACAGCAACCTGGACAGTGAAATACAGCAATGAGGTTGATTCATATACTTGCTTATTCTACAACTGTTCCCCCACTATTTGGAATTTATTCAGACAGTATACTAGTAGGTTATACATATTCTTTTGGTACTTACTACTAATTAGTAAGTAGAGATCAAGGCTTACTAGGCCATTATTAAGATTATATCAAGAATAAAGGCCTAATTAGTCATGAACAAGAAATTTGTGAATACATGCCTAACAATTGATTAATGTTGCCTAACACATGCCTTACAAGTCACTAATACAGGCATTAATTAGGTATGTATTAGTGGCTAACGTGTGAACCTTAAAATAAAGTGTTACCAAAAATATAAATAAAACAACACAAAAAAAGTCAAGAAAGAGCAATTGTCAACAGATGGAATAGGCAGTTTTAAACAGATGTGTTTCTGAGTTGTGATTTGGAATGGGGGAATAACCCTAACAAGTCGATGTTTCTGAGTTGAGGTGGTAATGAATTCCAGAGACGGGGAGCAGAGCCCCAGACAGGTGTGAATGCTCTGCTCCTCATGGTGGTGAGACAGACAGGTGTGAATGCTCCAATCCCCATGGTGGTGAGACAGGTGTGAATGCTCTGCTCCTCGTGGTGGTGAGACAGACAGGTGTGAATGCTCCAATCCTCATGGTGGTGAGACAGGTGTATGGAGGAGGAGGATCTGAGAGAGCGGGAGGGAGTGGAAACATGGAGATCAGATAAATATGGGGGGGAGTGAATGACCTTGAAAGTAAGCAGGAGGACTAAATTGGATACGGAATTGAACCGGGAGCCAGTGGAGCTGTTGGAGGACAGGAGTGATGTGGTGGGTGGAGAGCCAGTGGAGCTGTTGGAGGACAGGAGTGATGTGGTGGGTGGAGAGCCAGTGGAGCTGTTGGAGGACAGGAGTGATGTGGTGGGTGGAGAGCCAGTGGAGCTGTTGGAGGACAGGAGTGATGTGGTGGATGGAGGGGGAGTGATGTGGTGGGTGGAGGACAGGAGTGATGTGGTGGGTGGAGGGGGAGTGATGTGGTGGGTGGAGCTGTTGGAGTTCTGATGTGGGCAGCTGAGTTCTGGACCCAGTTGAGATTTATGGAGGGAAGCGGAAGAGGAGAGAGTTGCAGTAATCCAGACAGGAAGTGACGAGACTGGACAGGAAGTGACGAGACTGGACAGGAAGTGACGAGACTGGACAAGGATGGAGGCAGTGTGGGGGATGAGGGGGGCGGAGGCGATTGATGTTACGTAGGTGGAAGTAAGCAGGCCGGGTAATGTTACTGCTGTGGGATTGAAGGGATAGTGTGCTGGATGACTCCCAGACTCCTAACCTGGGGGGAGGGTGAAATGGAGGAGTTATCAATAGTGAGAGGAAAGCTGTCCATTTTTGGATAAAGTGGATTTGGTGCCAATGAGGAGGACCTCGGTTTTGCTGAATGGTGGTGGTGGGGGGGCGGGGCTTTCTTCTAAAGTCCACTGTCATCTCCACAGTCTTCTTGGGGTTTAACTCCAGGTGGTTCTGACTGCACCACTGGACCAGCTGTTCCACCTCCTGCCTGTACGCAGACTCATCACCATCCTGGATCAAACCAATGACGGTGGTGTCATCTGTAAACTTCAGGAGTTTTACAGACGGGCTCTTTGAGATGCGGTCATTAGTGTAGAGGAAGATGAGCAGCAGGGAAAGGACACACCCCTGTGAGGCGCCTGTACTGATGGACCGGGTTTTGGATGAGATGCTCCCCAGTCTGACATGCTGCTGCCTGTCAGTCAGAAAGCTGATGATCCACTGACAGGTGCTGGCAAGCACTGAGAACTGGGTGAGCTTCTGATGTAGGAGTTCAGGCATGATGGTGTTGAACTGGGTGAGCTTCTGATGTAGGAGTTCAGGCATGATGGTGTTGAACTGGGTGAGCTTCTGATGTAGGAGTTCAGGCATGATGGTGTTGAACGCTGAAGTCCACAAACAGGATCCTAGCGTACGTCTCTGGGGAGTCGAGGTGGAGCAGGATGAACTGCAGTCCCATATCAACAGCATCATCAGCTGACCTGTTTGCCCTGTAGGCAAACTGCAGGGGGTCCAGCCAGTGTTGTAGTACTCGAGTCCAGGACTCGGAATCGAGTCTGAGTCATGAGCTAAATTTAGAGACTCATGACTTGACTTGGACTTCAGCACTGAATGACTTGAACTTGGACTCGGACTCGTACATTCAGACCATGCAGACTCGGAAACTGAGACGAGGATTCGACTTTTTTGTGTAATGTCATTAGGCCATGATTGTAATATGTCATTAGAATATTTTTTGGTATAGGATTTTAGTATCATAATTATTTTTAGTATTTATATTAGTGCAATCAGGGCTGGTTCTCCCTATACGCAAGTTAATAAAGGCCCCCTTCCCCGTCTCCACTTGAGTTAGTGGCAGTCATGTGCAGTTATAGCGACAGTGCCTCATACAGTAGGAAGATGAACATGAAACCGGGCATGAAGCATTCAGGGCATGAAAAATGGAAGAAACTTCACGAGAATGAACAGCGGGAACAGCAGTCGGGTAAACTTGTGTTCGTTCCATGGTTTGATGTGTACACGCATCTCTCCAGTGCCTGGTGATGGCCTAGCCTAGGCAGTGTGTGTAGTGTGTAGTGGCTAGCCTAGGCAGTGTGTGTAGTGTGTAGTGGCTAGCCTAGGCAGTGTGTGTAGTGCCTAGCCTAGGCAGTGTGTGTAGTGGCTAGCCAGGGCAGTGTGTGTAGTGGCTAGCCTAGGCAGTGTGTGTAGTGGCTAGCCTAGGCAGTGTGTGTAGTGTGCAGTGGCTAGCCCTGGGCGGTGTGTGTAGTGCCTAGCCTGGGCAGTGTGTGTAGTGTGTGGTGGCTAGCCTGGGCGGTGTGTGTTGTAGTGTGTAGTGGCTAGCCTGGGCGGTGTGTGTAGTGGCTAGCCTAGGCAGTGTGTGTGTGTGTAGTGGCTAGCCTAGGCAGTGTGTGTAGTGGCTAGCCTAGGCAGTGTGTGTGTGTAGTGGCTAGCCTAGGCAGTGTGTGCAGTGTGTAGTGGCTAGCCTAGGTAGTGTGTAGTGGCTAGCCTAGGCAGTGTGTGTAGTGGCTAGCCTAGGCAGTGTGTGTAGTGCCTAGCCTAGGCAGTGTGTGTAGTGGCTAGCCTAGGCAGTGTGTGTAGTGTGCAGTGGCTAGCCTAGGCAGTGTGTGTAGTGCCTAGCCTAGGCAGTGTGTGTAGTGTGTAGTGGCTAGCCTAGGCAGTGTGTGTAGTGGCTAGCCTAGGCAGTGTGTGTAGTGTGCAGTGGCTAGCCTAGGCAGTGTGTGTAGTGTGTAGTGCCTAGCCTAGGCAGTGTGTGTAATGGCTAGCCTAGGCAGTGTGTGTAGTGTGTAGTGGCTAGCCTAGGCAGTGTGTGTAGTGTGTAGTGGCTAGCCTAGGCAGTGTGTGTAGTGTGTAGTGGCTAGCCTAGACAGTGTGTGTAGTGTGTAGTGGCTAGCCTAGGCAGTGTGTGTAGTGGCTAGCCTAGGCAGTGTGTGTAGTGTGTAGTGGCTAGCCTAGGTAGTGTGTGTAGTGTGTAGTGGCTAGCCTAGACAGTGTGTGTAGTGGCTAGCCTAGGCAGTAGTGTGTAGTGGCTAGCCTAGACAGTGTGTGTAGTGTGTAGTGGCTAGCCTAGGCAGTGTGTGTAGTTTGTAGTGGCTAGCCTAGGCAGTGTGTGTAGTGTGTAGTGGTTAGGCCTACCTAACAGGGAAATGAATCCCCTGATCTGTCTGTGGCTTGCTTGCCAGCCTTTCCCAGTCACGGCACTTCGCAAAGTTGCATGTCCTGTTTTTTTAATGCGGGCAACTGGCTACATTTAAAAAAAAAAAAAAAAAAAAAAAAAAAAATTAAATGCACTCATGATAACGTACAGCTCAGGATGAAACTAGCAGTTTTTCAGCAGAAACATGCGAGAACCTGTCAAAACTAATCGGTGATTTCAGTCTTCCCATACATTTTAAAGGTAAATGTTTACAATATTTCAGTCAAGCTTTAGTTGGTTTAGATAGCCTACAACTGAACGTAGGCTATTCATAAGTAGCCTTCATTAGAAAGTAGTCTAATGTAGGCTAACCTTGTTGCAGGGGCAATAGATGCATATCGTAAATTAGGCCTATATGAAGTATTAAAATTATTGTTTAAAATAGTACACGTTTAAAAAAATATTTAAGGGAATCAGGACAGCCAGTTCAGTAGGCAAGTAGCCTACTACAGAGGTGAAGAACAGTCAGCCTCAGCCAATAGGCTACTATACTAGCACAACCAGACCCTTACAAAAAAATAACTGCATTACTTCAAGTGTCAAACTGCACATTTCTGAGTATTAAAACAGCAGTTTTGGAGGAAATATTTAGCCTACAGTTGTTGCAGGGAATGCAGTATTTTGGACAAATAAAAATACTAGGCTACTGGACTGTAGCCTACTATAACTAAACTGTACTTCGAAAAAAATCTGTTATTTTTTGTAAGGGGATATGCACAACAAGCATCTGGCCATTTATAACTGTGAAGGTCCTTTATGGGGAAAACACTATATTTGGTAACTTCCGTAGACATCCAAAATGGGGTGGGATGATTGTGTTGGGAGCACTGAGGTGACAGATAATATATAAAACATTTTGTCCCTCAAAGTTCAGGTGGGAGGGCCCCTTAGCAGGATTTTGCCTACAGCCCCATCGAGGACTGAACAGGCACTGAGTGCAATGGAGTGTTACTGCTTCATGTCATACATCACACGTCACACACACACACACACACATACATCACGTCACGCCATGTTCCTACAATAACGTCACGCCACATCACACGCCACGCCACATCACACGTCACGCCACATCACACGTCACGCCATGTTCCTACAATAACGGATGTTAACTTTAATGGCACCAAATGCCTGGAGACATGAAGGCCCCGAAGGTTGTCAGTTTTGCATTTAATAGTGACTCAAATCGGATGAGTAGTGGACGCGACGTTGAGGGGAAACCTATTGTGTGTGAGGGGTGTGATAATGGGTGTGATAACTGTTTTTAGCTTCTCACTGTAGCTTTTTTTGACTACCCTGATCTCCTTTGTCAGCTTGTTCCTGGCCTGCTTGTATAGGTCCCGGTCCCCACTTCTGTAGGCCTCCTCTTTGGCTTAGCGTAGCTTCCTAAGATTAGGCGTGAACCCAGGTTTGCTGTTATTGTATGTGTGAAAGGTCTTAGTTTGCACACAGATGTCCTCGCAAAAAACTGAGATAGGATGTTACAGTGTCAGTGAGGTCATTGAGTAGCTTTTGTAGCTCTGTAGCTTTTTGGAAGGAACAAAGTTTATAAAGTAAAACACAATATATCAGATGGATTACACAAATAATTATTAAGGAAAACAAAGATTTATACCGTAATTTCCTGTTAAATTAAATATTTCATGCCGCTATTGTGCTGCACGGCCACCATATGACGCCATTTCACTAGTTGCTTTTACATCCAAAAAAGGCCCGAAGTGCAGTGCCATGCCGCCATCTGGTGGCCATGAAACGTAATGTAGCCCATTATATTTATTAGGAAAGAAGCATCTGTCGAATCTTGTACTTCCTTGTCAATTGTTTGTCTAATCCATCTGATATATTGTGTTTTTCTTTTTTAAACTTTGTTCCTTTATAAATTGTAGTGTATCATTAAGGTACGTTTTTGAATGTAATTACTCTGACGTTCAACATTAGATGACCATAAATTTGACCAATGGGTACAGTAGCCTGTTGTGTCGTTATATATGGTGCAAACTGTATACCCCAAAAAAAAAAAAAAAAAAAAAAAAATTTGGCTTGAAATTTCCCTACGACTCGCCAAGATAGGGCAAGTAACTGTCTTGTATTTACATGTTGAAGTGGAAATGAAACACTGGGCCCTGGTGGAGAAAATATGAATTTCTACTTCGTTTTTTTTTTTAGCAAAACCACTTACTGTAAATTTCAGGTATGATTGTAAAACCATATTTCATCTAAGATTAAGAAATAAATTAAAAAAAACCTACAGGGCACCTCTCTGACGTGTCCTCTGTTCGCATGGCTACTGGTTATGAGCTCTGTTACCCTATGTTTGTTTTCCTGACACAATTCATCATTAAGGACGTTTTATTTTCATCATAGAGTGGGATTAATGGCGTTTTATTCTATGATAGTTAGCGACAGGGCCGGAGTGGGGCCACTTTTCAGCCCGGGAGTTTCAGGCCCAAGACCGGCCCATGTTTTCCATAGTGGTGGAAATTGGATAAATGAAGCAACATTTCAGCTTTTATCCTGTAGTTTTTATTAGTACCATGGTTCAACAAATGTGTCAAGGTTATAATTCACTTCAACTGAGAAGTTAACAAAAATATTCCACTATTCCACAAGTTACCAAAATCAGAAAGAAAGAAAAAAGAAAGACAGAAAGAAAGCCTTTGAAATGTAGCCTATCCCTTCCACAAAGAGGCATATTGAACTAATGTTTAGGCTACATGTTTTTTGCATGGGTAGGCTATATTGTTGTTTGATGATTTGCATAGGCCTACACAGATCATGCTTCAGTTTTGTTATCAATATTTGCATACTGCAAAGTCTATGAATCGGATACAAAAGGTTAAAGTAATTTAATATGTTGCTTGCGAATAGCTTGACAACGCTACAAACGTCCAATATTAGCCCAATAATTACATTGTCAATAGGCTAATCATTGCCTAGGCCATCTCTCTTTACCAGTTGCCACTTTTGTCTGTAATCTGGAAGCTTGGCACATTTAGCAGCATTCTACCTGTCCGTTTCTACCTGTTTTATCCCTCCTGGCCTCTTTCTACATCCATCCTTCCTAACGGCTACTGTAGGGCCGGCCCGGCTATCCGTAGGCTATCTGAGAAAACTTTTTGGAAAAGACGGGCGATAGGGACCCAACCAACTCTTTTTGGGAGGGGAGAACTCCCTCACATGGTAGGCTACAACCCATACAGAGGCAAAGGTGTCATGCACAGAATGCGGAACGTGTATAGCCTACTTTAAGAGAAGATAGACTAACGTTTTTTTTTCCTCGACCGGTGTTATACGGTAACTGGCTTTCATGTTAACTGGCAGCACATGTAGCCTAGCCTACTACAGACAACCTGACACTTCCAACGCCGACACATCGTGTTGTAAAGCTTTATTAAACAACAAAGTGGAGCATCACAAACATGTCTATTTGAACTTCAGTTAAACAGACGAATCTGCGGCCAGGTATCGGAGGCTAAATCATCAGCTGAACACACCTGCAAGAGAAGGGGGCGGTTACGTTAACTCCAGAGGCAAAGTAAACAGTCCAGCCAGTTAACATGAAAGCCAGTTACCGTATAACACCGGCCCAAAAGTGAAGCGGCCCACCGGGGGCCTGGTTAGCGACCGTAATGTGAGGTAGGTTCAGTGAGGTTTCTGCAGAAGTACAGAACAAGTTAATTAAGTTAAGGATCAGGAAAAATATTTAGAAGCGTTTTCTTCTCACACACGGAAGCAGTGTTTTGATTGGCTGTTAGTCCAATGGTTTTGATTCTAGCCGGAAGTTGCGTGATTGTTGAAGTGAAGACAACAAATAGCGCGTGTTGTGAATATTGGCCGGTGGTCCTGGTGTTTCTGTGGTCGCATGAAGCATGGTGCGAGTTTAACTACAAGTGTCTTTCAGTCCCGAGGACCATCGCTAACGGGAGTAGCTCGAGCTGTCAGACATGGCTATCGCACACGTAGCCACCGAATACGTCTTCTCCGACTTCCTGCTTAAAGAGTCGCCAGAAGCCGCGAGGTACAAAGGAATCCGTTTGGAGCTCACGCTGGATAAGATGGTGACGTGCATTGCGGTGGGACTACCGCTCGTGCTCATCTCCCTGGCCTTCGCGCAGGAGGTGTCTGTCGGTAAGTGACCAGAAAGACCCGCCGTGGGCGTGTCGGCCTGGCTCCCTAGTGTGTGAGTGTGAGTGTGGGTGTGGGTGGGGTGTGTGTGTGGGGGGGGGTGGGGTGTGTGTGTGGGGGGTGGGGTGGGTGGAGGATCAAGTGTCTTTTAGAATCCGGAACTGAAACAGAGGGGTATTCCAGAAAGGAGGTTTAACAAACAC
Source organism: Alosa alosa (assembly GCF_017589495.1). Lineage (NCBI taxonomy): Eukaryota > Metazoa > Chordata > Actinopteri > Clupeiformes > Clupeidae > Alosa > Alosa alosa. Next base: position 32,923,783 of record NC_063203.1, read on the forward strand.
TGAGATAAAACTTAACCTCTGTGTTGTCTGAACCTGTGGCGACTAAACCTGAGCGGTCGGTTCCAAAACACCGGTTACCAGTTAGTTTAATCAACCCTGTGTTAGATAACCTAGAGTTGTGCGCGATCACGGCGAACTTATAAAGGCATCATCTATTGAGAGTCGAAACCGGCGAAAGGAAGCACCGTATTTTTTAGAGGCGGAGTAGTCGAGGCTTACGAGGAGGAGAGAACTGTAATAACAAAAAAAGAGCAATACTTAAGCGCCTGCGTCCGAGACCTTGCTTGGCAGAGAATAGCCTAACTGACCGTGTAAATGCGTATGTTTAAGATAGCCTATTTAATGTCAAAAGAACAATTAAATAATTCACTGGACATCACGTATTGTATTGACTGCTTTGAATGATGCTTTCTTAAACTAGCCTAGTTGTCACAGATTGAGTGTGCCATAGAATTCTTTGAGAATCCCAAATGTAATTTTCTATTTTAACGCGGGTCCTGCAGCTGTGGGCCATGTTAAACTTTTGCGCTCCATTATCGGAAGGGTGAATGTCGGAAGGCATGGGTAGCCTATTGGACACATTTCGGTGCACATTTGGAACATTTAATAAGTGATGCTGACCTGACACGTTCATGATCCTCGTGGGTTTGTGTCCAGGAAAACGAATGAAGTTGCGCAGGAACTGCTTTAGCGCAAGGCAAACTTTACGCACCGACCGACAGCTTGCCGATATGCTCTGCGTCTCCAACACTACAAAAACTCTCAGTCGGAGAGCGTGTGTAGCCTATTAAAAAAATATTTTATCCCAAATGCCATCAGCATTCTTAACCAAACTTAGTGACAACATGCATACCCGGGTGAGCTGTACAGCTATATTTAAACTTATTTATTAATTTACTATAGGCTAAGTTTTTTCCTTTTTTGTACTGTATATACCTTCAATGTGTCTGAGATGTTGTTTGATTGTCTGTCTGGTGAGCCAAACACAAATGTCCATATAGCTAGCCTACATTAAAGATTTATTTTATTCTATTCTAATCCACCATGCGTAATGTAGGGATGGAGAATGCTTTTCATGTAGCCTATATTTAGGATTCAGCTGAAAAACTCTAGCACTCTTGAAAAACTCGTGCTTTTGAAAAACTTTGTGCTTCTTTGTCAATCGGACCTTCGTCAAAGTGAAACGCCATTGTGTAAAAATAGCGGCCTGATTGAACATGCACTGAAATAACTGAACATAACCTGGTAGGGGGTAGGTTTTGTTCAGGTTAAGTTCAGACCCTATGTTACCAGTTACTTACATAGCCTGATCATTTTTGAGCTTTCTGGAACTGAAATCCCAGGTTTACCGCTAACTCTGGGTTAACATACCCAGTTAAGCCAGTAAACCTGCTTTCTGGAATACCCCCCAGATCAGTAGCATCGAAAACGAAAATAAATAATGATCTACTCAATGATCTACTGTCACTACAAGCGTCTTATGCTTGATCACCCTCAAGCACATTGGACTTTCTTAATTTAATTTATATAGTGTATTTAGTTTTGTTAGTTTTCTTATCTTTCTTATCTTCTACTGTCTTTATTGTACAGTGGAGTTTAGTTATATGTTTATACTTATACTTATGTTTACCATTTCTGCTGTAAGTGCATGTTGTGTGTGATGTCTGTATGCTACCGAGACCTTTGAATTTCCCCTTGGGGATCGATAAAGTATCTATCTATCTATCTATATCTATCTATCTGTGATATGCACACACTTTAAATTGTGTGTTAGGTACACAGATCAGCTGTTTCTCCCTCTCTAATGTGTGTGTGTGTGTGTGTGTGTGTTAGGTACACAGATTAGTTGT
>NC_063203.1:32928132-32953132 GCF_017589495.1 Alosa alosa
ACACCAGCTAAAATGACCAGCTTGAGGTGGTACGATCAGCAAAATTAGCTTATGGTATGTTTTTTTTTTAAAAATGTTTTGCTGGTCTAGCTGGTCAACCATCATAGGGTGATCAAACAAGCTAGTCAACCAGCAAACCTCCTTAAATTATGTGTGTGTGTGTTTGTGTTTGTGTTTAATATATATGTGTGTGTGTGTGTGTGTAATATGTGTGTGTGTGTTTAATATGTGTGTGTTCAATATGTGTGTGTGTGCAGTTCTTCCCCTACATACTCCTGCTCGTGGCGGTGTGTGTGTGTGTGTGTGTGTTTAATATGTGTGTGTGTGTGTGTTTAATATGTGTGTGTGTGCAGTTCTTCCCCTACATACTCCTGCTCGTGGCGGTGTGTGTGTGTTTAATATGTGTGTGTGCAGTTCTTCCCCTACATACTCCTGCTCGTGGCGGTGTGTGTGTGTGTGTGTGCAGTTCTTCCCCTACATACTCCTGCTCGTGGTGGTGTGTGTGTGTTTAATATGTGTGTGTGTGTGTGTGTGTGTTTAATATGTGTGTGTGTGTGTGCAGTTCTTCCCCTACATACTCCTGCTCGTGGCGGTGTGTGTGTATATTCCGGCATTGTTTTGGCATCTGGCTGTGGCTCCACCCCTCTACTCTGACATCACTTTCATCCTGCAAGAATTTGACCAGTCATACAACAGGGCCATCAACCTTGCTACCCGATTGGCCAGTTCACAGTCTGACACTCATGGGTAAGAACACACACACACACTAGGTAACACATCTTAACACTGTAAGATATCTCAGAATTACCCAATTCACCCTTCGCTAAGCCACACCCGAAAACCGCCACAGGCCAATCGTGGCTTAGCAACCCGTCACGAGGCACGGGAGGTCTGACAAGCGTTTTGAGTTTTGCCATGGTAACCTGTGGAGACTGAAGGCCTGTGGGTTTGCAGCGACGGCTGAAAAGTAAACAAAGATGGCGGAGGACTCCGGTAATGGAGCTGAATCTGCTGAAATGTGATGTGTGACATTTATTTGCTTAGATTTGTCAAGACCTAGTGAGAAATAAGTATTATCTGATTATGCCTGCCATTGCTGTAACCATCGATAGCGTCTGGTCTGATATATGTGCCGTATACATACACACACACACACACACGCACACATGGTGCTGGATCTGACGGACAGCTGGTTTAAGTACCCGTGTGTGTGTGTATAATGTGTGTGTGGTGAGTGTGTGTGTGTGTAGGTCGGTTCTAGATCTGACGGACAGCTGGTTTAAGTACCCTCTGGTGGAACAGTACCTGCTGACTAAGCTCATGTGGTGTGTGTGTGTGTGTGTGTAGGTCTGTTCTAGATCTGACGGACAGCTGGTTTAAGTACCCTCTGGTGGAACAGTACCTGTTGACTAAGCGCGGTTCTCGCGTTCTGCTGCTGCGCTACGTTCTGTGTCGCGTTCTCACGCTGCTGATTCTCCTGATGGCCGTCCTCTACCTCAGCTACTACATCAGGCTGTCCTCTCAGGTAACATATACACACACACATTACACACACACACATTATACACACACACATTAACACACACACACACACACACACACACACACACACACACACACACATTACAGTGGGTCCCAGTTAATAATTGACACTTCATTCACCATCAAGGTGATTCACGCAGCTGGGTGAAATGTAAGTACAACTGCAGCCGCTTGGGGGCAGCATAGTCCGCTGTGGCGTTCCACGGTCGAACCGGACGGAGCATTCGACAGCAAGGGCTGTGATTGGCCGAGTTTTCAGTGCGTTTCTCTGTGTTTTTAGCAGCCCCTGCAACATGCTAGTCCACTGTAGCCTATAAGCTTTGTACATAATGTTAAACATAGTTTTAGATTCAGTGGCAAGATGTCTTGATTGTACAGTGCCTGTCTCTCAGTAATGTTTTAAAATGAGAGCTTCGTCAGCTGGCAGTAGGCTACTTTGTCGGCAGTCATGAGAAGTTAGCTTGCTAACAGAACATATGCTGCCCAGAAACCTCGTGAATAGTTCTGATTTGTTTTACTACACTAACGATGTTAAATATAGCCTTTGCCTACAGCATCTCCTTAACAGTAATGTTAACAAAATGACAGCATTCATATGACAAAGGAAAACGAATTTGGTCACTCAAGACTGTGCCAACCAGCCAGCAACCAGTGTAGGCTACAGTCCTACCCAATAGGCCTACTCGAAGCAGATAGCGTTGTCTGACGGTCGAAAGGGGTTAATCTGGCGTATTTCCAGAACAGGTCCGCAACTTTCAGGCAGTTCTGAGTTCGAATCTAGGCAGGAGCAGAGCCATATGCAAGGTGTTGCTCCTGGCAATACTGTTTATAAGGCGTTTGGTGATTAATTGATCGCTGTTTTAGGACCACGTTAAGCGTTCTTTATAATGGCGATACTGGGAGTAAAAGCGACTGTTATTCTGGCAGCTGTTACAACTGTAGGCTACAATGATTGCAATACAAAAATATGCGTGTTAGTTTAGTTAGTTTTTTGATGTTTTGCACTTTTTGCCTCATGTGTTTTCAGGTTTGAGGGCTTTTGGCAAGATTGACCTTGGTTAGACTCTGCATATGTTATTTCTCCGTTATGGAAAATAAAGTCAATTTTCTACGTCTGCAATTAGTTCAAGTATTCCTTGTTAAAACATGTGACTAATTGAAACTCAAATGATTTTAGAAATTTTAGCCAAAGCCAAAAGTGTTAGAGAGGAGACGCCAGTGCAGCTCAGATGTCTTCTTAATTTTTCTTTATTCTTTAGTAAAGGTGCAGAACATTATTAAACTTTTTGACTAACGTTTCATGTTCGTTAGTCAAAAACATCGACACATCGAAGCGTTAGTCAAAGTTTAATAATGTTCTGCACCTTTTACTAAAGAATAAGGAGAAAAAATTAAGAAGACATCTGAGCTTTCAACATCTCTCCCTAAATATCTGTCCTGGCCTGGTTGGGTGCAGTTGTTAAGCCAAACGACAGGTGAGGAGGAGAACCCTCCTTTGTCTCCCCAAAAGTGTTACTTTGTGCCCCGCTTCCCCACTGCTTGTGAAAGAAGGGGTGGGGAGGGGCTTAACGTGAAAAAGCTTAATGTCCCAAAACGGCAACAAGTCATAATGGTAGGCTACAGGAAGTGGGGGAGGGTATGGGATGACCAGAGCCGTCTTAAGCTGTGCTATTCAGAAAGCATCTTCTATTGTCTTTCCAGGCGACACAGCTCGTTATAGCCTATGGAGTGCCTTAACAGATAGGCTCTGCTCTTGGGTTTGGCCTCACAGCGAACTCAACCCTCTTGTTGCTTGCAGTTTGTTAAATAAAGCGATGCAGATTACATTATTTATTTCTGATTAATTGCGTCTTTTGATGTCTTTTGCAACATCTGCTTGTTAGGCTGGGCTACTGTCCTGTACAGGTAAATGTTCAACAATTGCTGGTGTAGGCCTACAGCTATAATCAATTAGGGACTGTTAGTTATTTATTTAAGGGGCTACGGAGGAGTTTTGGGGCGTTAGTCAAAAAGACGTGACCCTCCCTCGCCAGCAAGAAATTTTTCTATGACCCTCCAAAGTGATTGAGAAAAAACGCATGACCCTCCCCAGTCCCAGCAATTTATTGATGCCTTCTGTAGGCTGTTGGGTCAATTTGGGAGCTTGCGTGCTACGACACCTTCCTTGAAATGCCTTGAAAAGGCTGTCGTTTGCACAATTTCACAAATAATCACCGGGACCGAAACAAACCTGTCAACTTTTCCCGGGTTTATCGCGTATTTTAACTTTTTCCTCGCTGTCTTAGGAGGAGCTGCAGGGCCGTCGCAAGGGGGTGCAAGGCCCTGTGCGAACTTGACAGATGGTGCGAGGCCCTGTGCGAACTTGATAGATGCATGAACTTACGTGCATGAAATCATGTGATAGTTTAGGTTACTTTACACATAGCCAAGGCTACCGTCGGTGCATTTTAGTAGCATGTTAATAAGCTACACCAGCTTGTCTTTAAGAGGGGAAATTGTATAGCCTATAACATTAGCTAAGTCACATATTTGGCCATATGGTGTTTATCATAGGCTACATCATGAAACCAAATAGTGTAACAAAGGCGAACACTTTAACAGGGGAAATTTAATTGGGCATGAATCATTTGTGCTGAACGGTATTTGTCAATGAGCAGAAACACACACGACATTCAAACTGTTGATAAGATGTGCACTATGGAAACTGGTCTGTAGGCTAACATTGGACAAATAAATGACACTGACTCGCCAAATCCTGACTCTGAAAAAACATTGTCTTGCTTTGCTGCAAACTCAGCAATGAAATCATAGGCCATTTTGCAGGTAGCATAACGTCTTTTTCAATCCATATAAGGGAGAGCCCAGTCTCTCCTGTGACACTGAGGTGCTAAATAGTTTTAATAGCCTGTTCAACCCAAAAGCTTCACCCGATGCCAGTCACTGATCGCAATTTCAAATTTCGGGAAGCTTCGTTCAATCTTTTAAGTTTTAAGTGCAGTAGGCCCCTATCTGCCCCCCTTTGGAATTATATCCTGAGCCTATTATAAGGTCCAGTGCGTTATGTCCTGGGATTCGGATGTGCTCAAAAAGAAAAGAAAAAACACTTTTTTATAGATGGTCCAGCTGTTTAAAAATAAAATCGTGCTACATTCAAACGCAAAGCGTGCTTTGATATATTTTTCGTTTGAACGTCGGCAAGCAGGCATGCTGCAGTTGCAATGAATGAGGATAATTGGTTTTTATCTGCGGATTTATTTTGCATTATTTTGAATATGACTCGCTCCAGTCTCAACAGCACGTCTACTTTTCCACACGCATCTAAGTTCTAACACACATCCCTCTCGCTTTCTCTCTTTCCATCCCTGCGCATAGGGGCTTTCTTTAAAGGAGCTGCACCATTTTACAACAATTGCATCTACATTTTCATATTAGAATGTTTTGTCTGTTTAAGTGTAAGCTTAAACTACCGTGATCAATTAGAAGTTCCGTGCCCCGCTGAAAGTCTCATGCACTTATCGTTACACTATCAAATCTATAAGTAACCGTGACAAATGAATTATAAGATATATAAACTCACGCTTAATGTATTATCATATATGTTTGGTAATGGCTCACTTTCGTCATGGAAGCAGTTAAGTCAAGTCGCATCGAAATAGTAGTGGCAGAACTCCCAAGTGACACCTTGTGGTTGTTTGTGTCAACTGCAGTCTGGTACAGCGGTCTACAGAGGATGCAATCTGCTCTGCCCTCCACCCAGCCCTCACCCACCTGGAAAAAAGAGACTCATATGTGAGATTGCTGTTTATAGACTTCAGTTCTGCATTCAACACCATAATACCACAACAACTCATCTGCAAACTCGACAAACTGGGACTCAGTACCTACCTCTGCAACTGGCTACTGGACTTCCTCTGTCAGAGGCCCCAAGTAGTAATGCGTGTTGGCAACAATACCTCAAGCAGCATCACACTGAGCACAGGGGCCCCCTGGCGCTGCGTGCTCAGTCCGCTGCTCTTCACCCTGCTGGACGATGACTGCACTGCAACCTACAGCAACAATCACATAGTGAAATTTGCTGGCGACATTACTCTGAGGGGGTCTCATCACCCATGGGGCTTACGAGACTCACACAGGCTGAGGTCTCACCATCTGACCACGTGGTGCAGGGACAACAACCCTCCCGCTGAACGCCAGCAAGACCAAAGAGATTGTTGTTGACTTCGAGAGGTCACACCCAACACCTGCCACTGGACCATCGACGGTGCTGTGGGTGGAGAGAGCGAGCAGCACCAAATTCCCTGGGGTGCACATCAAATGCAAGACCTCCTGACCACCAACACTGCATCACTGGCAAGAGAGCTCAGCCCGTACTTCCTAAGTGAAACTCAGGGCAGCAAGTGCTCCACCAGCCATCATGACCCACATTCCCACCCAGGCACCATTGAGAGCATCCTCCAGCTGTATCACCAGGTGGGGCGGAAGCTGGACTGAATACAACAGGAAAGCCCTGCAGCTTATAGTGAAATACAGCTGGAAGGATCATTGGTGCTTCACTCCTCCCTGAAGGACATTTACACCACTCCACTCACCAAGTAGGCATGCACTAAAATTGTGAGTGATGCAAGTCACCCCACACAATCTGTTTGATTCATCAGTTCTCTGGGAAGAGGTATAGAAGCCTGCGCTCCCCGCGACTACCAGACTCACTCAACAGCTTCATACACTGCTGTAAGGATGCTGAACTCTCTCCCTCCTCTCCCTCCACCCCTCAGCCACATAACATCCTGACATTGACCCACAATGGTCACTTCTGCACTACCTAATTTGCACACTTGAACACTTCTGCACACTTGTATTACCCTTTACAACTTGGTGTTGTTGCTGTCCTGAAACACAACACCTCCATGTTCTTACATAACTTGCACCACTATGCCACTTTCATTACTCAGGTCAAACAGGAACTACCCAAGCTCTTATTGGCCTGACTTTGCACTAGTTTTTATTGACTGTCTATGCACAATTTCCAACAAAATTTGCTGCTCTTATTTTTCATTATTATATGTGCCCTCTTATTTACTTATTTACTTACTTTTTGTTTACTTGAATGTTATGTTTGTCTGTGGACTTAAATTGGTAAAATATGTCTTGTCTTCACTGTGGATAGTGAAACGTAATTTCGATCTCTTTGTATGTCTGGAACATGTGAAGAAATTGACAATAAAGCTGACTTTGACTTTGACTTTGACTTTAAAAAAAAAGTTTGTGCCATGTCTGCTGAGAAAATGGGTGCGTGATTCATGAAGGAACCCGTCCAAACTTAACTGGGACCCACTGTACACACACACACACACACACACATACACATACATACACACATTATACTCCTCTACCTCAGCTACTACATCAGACTGTCCTCTCAGGTAACATATACACACACACACACACATTATACACACACTACATCAGACTGTCCTCACAGGTAACACACACACACACACACATTATACACACAAACACACACACACACACACATATTATACACACACACTACATCAGACTGTCCTCAAGTAACACACACACATTATACATTACACACACACATTATACACACACACACATTATACTCCTCTACCTCAGCTACTACATCAGACTGTCCTCTCGGTAACACACACACATTATACACACACACACATTATACTCCTCTACCTCAGCTACATCAGGCTGTCCTCTCAGGTAACACACACACACACATTATACACACACACACACACACACACATACATTATACACACACACATCTTATACTCCTCTACCTCAGCTACTACATCAGACTGTCCTCTCAGGTAACACACACACACACACACATTATACACACACACACACACACACACACTATATACATTATACATTATACACACACACACACACACACTATACATTATACATTATACACACACACACACACACACACACACACACACACACATTATACACACACACACACAGATACATTATACACACACACACACACACACACACACACACATTATACATTACACACACACACACACACACACTATACATTATACACACACACACACACACACATTATACATTATACACACACACACAGACACATTATACATTATACACACACACATTATACATTATACACACACACACACATTATACTCCTCTACCTCAGCTACTACATCAGACTGCAGTGTTTCCCATTGATTCGATCTGTATGGGCGCCATGAAATCAAAATCGCCGCCATAGATGAATATTCTATGTTTAATTTAATTTAAATTAAATATAAGATCAAATCCTTGCATTGCCATTGAGTGCATGCTTTTTACACAACCTAACCTTTCCTTGCCCCCCGGCTCTCTCGTGGCCAGCTGCCCCTCCTCTGCATGTTGCATTTAACAAAATATTCCACGATTGTTGAAGGATTGTTGTTGCCACATAGAAGCATTGCATAGAAGGCGCCTGGCTAAATTGCTATTAAATCCGGCTTAGCATCGCGGGACCATGCTGCATAAATTTGTTCAAAACTGCTGCATTGAAGTGAACTCTGCTAAGGTCTAATCACAACATAGTAGGCTACATTGAAGAGACTAAACTAAGTTTTATGAAATCAAGCAGTATCTCAAAGCTAGCGTTAGAATACTGTTTGGATGTCCGGTTTAGCATGCTTAGCCTACTTACAGCTGCTTGTCAGTTTTAGTTGAAGGGGCTCATTTTATTGACTCTGACACTGAATGTTTGCAAATCCCGGTCATGTAAATGGAAAAAGTGTTTTTCCCCAATTTAAAGGGTCTTGTCCCAAGGGGAAGCTGAACCTTTATTTTAACTACTAGAAAAACGTTATGGATTGCATCCACACATCAGCAGCCTTTTATTGTGTTAGCTACTCAGGGCGTTTTAAAGTGACCCCCCTCCCCCTCCTCCCTCCCTCCTCAGGTAACACACACACACACACACATATATTACACACACACACACATTATACTCCTCTACCTCAGCTACTACATCAGACTGTCCTGTCAGGTAACACAACACCACACACACACACATACACACATTACACACACACACACACACATTATACTCCTCTACCTCAGCTACTACATCAGGCTGTTCTCTCAGGTAACACACACACATTATACACACACACACACATACACACACACATTATACACACACACACACACACTACATCAGACTGTCCTCACAGGTAACACACACACATTATACACACATATACATACACACACACACACACACACTATACATTATATACACACGCTACATCAGACTGTCCTCTCAGGTAACACACACACACACATTATACAATTTTACACACACACACACACATTATACATTATACACACACACACTACATCAGCCTGTCCTCACAGGTAAAACACACACACACACACTACATAAGAGCATCCTTATGGGATTTCAGTGTAACTACTCAGGTGTGTGTGTGTGTGTTTCAGACAGACGAGTTTTCCTGCAGCATCCGGACATTACACACACACACACACACACTACATAAGAGCATCCTTATGGGATTTCAGTGTAACTACTCAGGTGTGTGTGTGTTTCAGACAGATGAGTTTTCCTGCAGCATCCGGACGGGAATTCTGCGGAACTCTTCCGATGTTCCTGCTGCCTTTCCCTGCAAGCTGGTTGCCGTGGGGATCTTCCAGCTGCTGAGCGTGATCAACGTGTGTGTGTACGGCATGCTGATGCCCGTGTGTGTGTACGCCACCCTGGTGCCGCTGCGCCAGAGCCACGACTTCCTCTCGCCCTTCCAGCTGCTGCCCACCCTGGAGGTCATGACCTTTGACCCCGCCTGGGACGACCTCAGCCTCTTCCTACTTCTGCTGGAGGCCAACATCGGCCAGCTCAAGTCCTACAAGTGCCTCAAGGTGTGTGTGTGTGTGTGTGTGTGTGTGTGTTGACCAGCTCAAGTCCTACAAGTGCCTCAAGGTGTGTGTGTGTGTGTGTGTGTGTGTGTGTTGACCAGCTCAAGTCCTACAAATGAAACTAAACATTTTCCAGAATAGGAAATATTTCTTAGTGTTATGAAATGAAGAGGCGTAGCATAAGGGGGTAGTGGTGTGAGAGCTCATTCAATGTGTGTGCACATCTGCGCGAGTGAAACTGAACCACTGGAGATAACGTGGGTAAGAAAGCAAAGCAACGAGCCCTATTTTAAAACAACTTAGCTAAGAAGGATTATTGCTGTCCATGAAAACATACTGGTTAGATATTTAAATTGACACTAGTTAAGCATGTTTATGTTAGGCTAATGAACATGTTGCATTCTATACGGCCTGATTGTCATTCTTTTTAAGCTACATAGCCTGTCTGCAGTTTTCCTCAACTTGACTACATTAAGAGTTTATAATAGGATGTTTTGACCGCATATCATCAAAATGTCCGAAAAATCTAAACCTCCTGCCGGGTCCGCTGACGAATTTTTTCAACCGAAACCTGGTGTAGGTGGAGTCATTAATGATGTTGTGTGTGTGTGTGTAGGTGTTGTAGATGTTGAAGAGGCAGAATGAACAGTTTGATGTCATGTTGGTGGGTGGGTGTGTGTGTGTGTGTGTGTGTGTGTGTGTGTAGGTGTTGAAGAGGCAGAATGAGCAATGTGATGTCATGTTGGGGTGTGTGTGTGTGTGTAGGTGTTGGAGATGTTGAAGAGGCGAAATGAGCAGTGTGATGTCATGTTGGTGCTCCAGAACTTGGGGCAGGTGAAGAGTGACATCACTGACGGCAAACGCCAAGTGGCTACGGAACCCCCCAGGCCCCCCCACAACAGCACAGAGATGAAAGGTGTGTGTGTGTTTAGTATAAGTATACTCTTTTTATCCCGTGAGGGAAATTTGGTCTCTGCATTTATCCCAATCCGTGAATTAGTGAAACACACTCAGCACACAGTGTACACAGACAGTGAGGTGAAGCACACACTAATCCCGGTGCAGTGAGCAGTGAGGTGCAGCACACACTAATCCCGGTGCAGTGAGCAGTGAGGTGAAGCACACACTAATCCCAGTGCAGTGAGCAGTGAGGTGCAGCACACACTAATCCCAGCGCAGTGAGCAGTGAGGTGAAGCACACACTAATCCCAGTGCAGTGAGCAGTGAGGTGAAGCACACACTAATCCCGGTGCAGTGAGCAGTGAGGTGAAGCACACACTAATCCCAGCGCAGTGAGCAGTGAGGTGCAGCACACACTAATCCCGGCGCAGTGAGCAGTGAGGTGAAGCACACACTAATCCCGGTGCAGTGAGCAGTGAGGTGCAGCACACACTAATCCCAGTGCAGTGAGCTGCGGCGCTCGGGGAGCAGTAACAGTAGAGCGGCTACAAGAATCGTGCAAATTATGATACAAGCATGAAACTTGGTAGGTATGTGCTTATGACCAATACAATCAAATCTACCTGATTGGCCACTTGAAATGGCGGCCATTTTCCAAGATGGCAGCCAAAAAAAAGACTCCAGGAAATTGATTTATTGCATAGAATTGACCTAGCAAATTATGATACAAGCATGAAATTCGACATGTATGTGCTTAAGACAAATACAATGAAATCTACCTGATTGGCCACTTGAAATGGTGGCCATTTTCCAAGATGGCTGCCAAAAAAGACCCTAGAAATTGATTTATTGCACAGAATTGTCAAAGCAAAATTATGATGGACGATGAAATTTGGGTATGGATGTGATCAAGACCAATACAATCAAAATCCACTTGATTTGCTACTTGAAATGCTGCCCATTTTTCCAAGATGGCGTCCAAAAGACCGAGAAATTTGCAAATTTCAAATGTGCAAATGTGGTGTAAAATAATTGTTCACTCTCCCTAAATATGTTTCCATAGATGATGAAGATACAGATATTAATGTTAATGTTCCACAATGACAAATAAGCCACTTATGACACACAAATAGAATTGTGATAACATGTATGTGTTGTATATGTATTGTGATACAATAATGCCAGTTCTTAATGTCAATGGAGGGCGTTGCGTGATGCCACCCCCCACCCCCCCAAACAAATAAAATGGTTATGACATGCTAATAATACAATGACACTAATATGCTAATAACGGCAATTCATGGTTTTCTCGATGTTGCTGTTAAACAAAAGATGCGTGTACACCAGAAACAACCGCAGCTACCAAGTAGCCAAGGTCGTTGAAGAAGCTTTGTCATGAATTTGCTTTTTTCGCTCTGGACGTGACATTGACATGTCTGATTTAGCTAATCACATAACGGCTCTGGCTTGTCAGCCTGGGACATTCGAAGATAAGAGCATTCCAATTGCTTTTTGCCAAACCGCTCATTACCATCATATTAGCTGACTTTTAATTGCTAAATCGCTTAATCGCTTGGTCGCCTTAGATTGGTTCGCCCCCCCGCGAATTCACTTTGGTCGCTTTATTCGGCCGAATTCTCCATAGACAGATAATGACTTCGCCTTTTCGGGTCGATAGGTCACTTTTGGTTTTACATGCAAATAACAGCGTAACAGTTATTAAATCTACAAATAAGCCCCTTATAACACACTGATAACATGGTGATAACATGCTAATAATGACAATTTTGATGTCAATGGAGGGTGGTGCGTGATGCATACCATTGTGGTATTAATATGCTAATAACGGTAATTTATGATTTTCTCGATATGGGCGTTTAAAAACACTAATAACGTGCTAATGGTACTAACGGTAATAATATGGTAATAATGTGCCGCCACTATAATTTGTGCCCTCTAAGCATGTCCCCACAATTACCCCAGAGTTAGAGAACAAGGCGACCAGAGTGAATCAATCAGCAGTGGTCCAATGTCGCTAAGTGGCTAAAATGAATTCCGAATAACCTCAGTGGCTGGTTTAATTCAGATAGTTTTGGTCTAAATATTGTAAGAATATCGAGAGTGATATACAGTAGGCCTACATATACTCAAATGTAAAACGGCATATACAGTGTAATTTGTAGTAGGAGAGTAGGCTACAAAGTAGGGCAGTAAGAACAGACAGGAATATTATATGAGGCATACTAGCATATAAGTGTTCTGTGTAACCACTCTGAAGGCCTGACTGACCGCAACGTCAAAAAAAAAAGTTTGGTTTGACTAACTGTAGCAACATTTTCCCTTTTCCATGCTCAAGGTGAGGGTGAGTAAAGAAATATTACATCTTACTTGTGACATGGTCAGAATAATCAGCAATTGATATTGATATACTGCCACACCACTCAAAGGCATTTTCTTCTTCTCCACCTGTTGTATGTGTTTGCACAGCTTTGTTAAAACAGGCTTACATTGTTGAAAAACAAATAGCATTTTTATACACGTGCGTCTTTCTGTTAAAATACCTAGACTAAATTCTGAATCACATTTTGCCAATCAGCCCAAAACGAATTGAAATTTAAATAACTCTTCCATGCATGGATTCAAAAGATCATACCTCAATCTGATTTTTTAGATTAACAATGGACAACGAACGTATAACACACACTGACTGGTCAAAGTGCTGTCTGTGTCAGCAGGACACAAAAGAACAATTAAAGTCTCCCGATACAAATCCTGCAAATACAGATAAAGATGGCTATACAACATTAGCAAAAAATATCCCCGTTTGGGGCTTTTGTGCACAGCACTATGTAGTTGCACATGTGAATAGTAGATGTAGAGCTACACTGTTACAGTGACTCAATTCATTCCAAAGGGTGAAATGTTGATGGTGTTTTCTTAGAAACACAATTGAAAAATTGCTCACATTTGCTGTGAAATGGACTGTTATTGTTCTTCTTGGCATCAGAGTTCTTTGCCTTGTTAGTTACCAAAAAAAAAAACATGCTCTGTTATCGCCTGCTCTGGTTGTACAGTCGTATTTTAGATAGGCTAGTTGGTGTACGGCTCTGTCAGTCCTGATGCTGTTGCATACGCTCTCTTCTATTGTCCCTCAGTGAGATTTCTAAGATTAATTTAGCCCTTCCAGGGTTTGTAGTCTTTGTACATAGTTCATTTGTGAAACACTGAATCTCAGTTATGTGCCTTTTTGCTTGATTTTTGATTTATTGAATTTCCAATGACTTCATCATAGAAGGAAAACAGAAATGTTGTGAATGTTAACATTGATTTGGGCCACATCTGCTAAATTAATTGCAATTAATGAAGTTCTAGTGTCTTATTTAGTGGCCATCTTTAAAAATGGCTGCCAAATTACATTTTCAAGTTGTAAATGAGGTGGATTTGAAGTATATATACTCTTTTGATACCATGAGGGAAATTTGGTCTCTGCATTTATCGCAATCCGTGAATTAGTGAAACACACTCAGCACACAGTGTACACACAGTGAGGTGAAGCACACACTAATCCCGGCGCAGTGAGCTGCCTGCATCAACAGCGGCGCTCGCTTCATCAACAGTGCCTTGCTCAAGGGCACTTCAGCCGTGCCTACTGGTCTGGGCTTGAACCGGCAACCCTCCGGTTACAAGTCCGAAGCGCTAACCAGTGGGCCACGGGTGCCCCCAATAGGTTCCACTGATTACAGAGCAGCTAAGGGGCGTTATTGTTCTTCGGTCACGAGTCCGATTCCCTTAACCAGTAGGCCACGGCTGCCCCTCTCTCTCCTGCACACACACACACACACACTCTCATACACTTCGACAGGACAAACAAGCAGCCCAACATCTAGGCCCATTTGTAATGTTGTATATGGTATGTGTGTGTATTCATGACTTGATTTGTGTGTGTGTGTGTTCACTTGTGTGTGTTGCAGAACTCTCTCCTTTGTTGTCTGCTCCTGCTGGTTCTGTGCGTCAGCGGTCCATCTGACAGAGTATCCATAGAGACCGTGGTTCCATCTGATGCCGTTTCCATAGTGACAGCAGACCTCCTGACGGCGTTTCCATAGCGACAACAGACCTCCTGACGGTGTTTCCATAGCGACAGCAGACCTCCTGACGGTGTTTCCATAGCAATGAACTCTGCTCCACTGCCTTGATTGATTGATGGGGAAATGAACCACTGAACTCCTGAGTGTTTTACTACAGGTGGAGTTTGTGTGTGTGTGTGTGTGTTGAACTCCTGACTACAGGTGGAGTTTGGGTGTGTGTGGTGGGGTCATAGGTTGGAAAAGTGTGTGTGTGTGTGTTTATGTGCATGTTAACCAGACTGATTAGTAATGAATTGGTTCGTAAATACAGTGTGTGTGTGTGTGTGTGTGTGTGTGTGTGAGGTTATAATTATGTGCCTTAAATAAAGAATGTTGTTGGGTTTTACTTTGTCTGGAAGAGCATGTTTACTCATTTCAGATTAACCAAGTGACACACACCCCACTATAATGCCACCCTAACCAACCTGCCCAGTGAGGTGAGATGCCCAGTGTTAAGGGCTTTAACTCAGAGCTGCAAACTGCATTGATCTGAACAGGGCTAGTGACTGACACACACAGTAACACACACACACACACACAACAGGATTTGATGTTGTACAAAGTCTTTAGTGTCTGACATACACACATGGAACATGTGAAGAAGAGAAACATGAACACAAACACACTGAAGTGCTGTAGAACACACTCACACTGAAGTGCTGTCGCTATAGAAACATGAACACACACACGCTGGTGCCGTCTCTATAGAAACCTCTGAAACTGGGGCCTACTGCAGTGGGTGTGGCTATCACCGACCCCGCCTACTGCCACTCTTAAACGGATCAAACTCATCCTGGAGAGAGAAAACACACAACAGGAGACAGTCAGTAAGAGTACACACACACACACAGGAGACAGTCAGTAAGGGCATTTCAGGCAGCAATACAGGCTATCTTGGGTAACGGTACAGAACTGCTAATAAACATGTTTATGGGCGCTGCCATGTTGGAAATGTCAAGTTCCACCGAGCTGACATGTGGCGGAACTTCAGGGGGAATTCTGGGAGTTTCTGCAACTTCCTGTTCAAAACAGCTCGGTGACGGACTCCCGCCGACAAATGGAATGCAGCAACACTCCTCTCTGAGACCGGTGTGATGTGTGTGTGCGTGTGTGTGTGATGTCCATGAGTGTGTGTGTGTGTGTGTGATGTCCATGAGTGTGCGTGTGTGTGATTACCTCATCATCATCGAAACACACTCCTCTCTGAGACTGACTTTGACTCTGTGAGCTCCGTCCACGTGATGATGTCACAGAGGTAGTCCTAAGACAGGAAGTAAAAAAAGAGTAATTAAACTATTCATATGAACACACACACACACACATACTCTAATTACAAACCCCATCAACCCATGAGCACAAACACACATTCTAATAACATGCAAACGTACTATACAGAATTATAAAAACACACACACACATTCTAATAACATGCAAACGTACCATACAGAACTATAAAAACACACACACATACACACAGAGTCACCCACCCAAACACACACATTACAAATCCTGACAAATTCCATTAACACACACATTCTAATAACATGCAAACAGAACCCATACACAATGTGTGTATTACGCATCTATACAGAACCTCACACAGACACACACAGACACACATATTCCTCACAATACACTCAAACGTGGTGTAAACTCTCTCTCTCTCACACACACACACACACACATTCCTCACAATACACTCAAACTAGGGCTGGGCAAAAATCAAGTTTTATTTTGTCTAAACCAATGATACAGGTAATGCAAAAGTAGGCCTGAAGTAGCTGATTTGGTAGTAATTGTATCTAGTTTGGTAGTTGTATCTAGTTTGGTAGTAATTGTGTCTAGTTTGGTAGTAATTATATCTAATTTGGTAGTAATTGTATCTAGTTTGGTAGTTGTATCTAGTTTGGTAGTAATTGTATCTAGTTTGGAAGTAATTGTAGTTTCTAGTTTGGTAGTTGTATCTCTTTTTCAAACATGGTATAAACTCTCTCTCTCACACACACACGCACACACACACACACGCGCGCACACACACACGCGCGCACACACACACAAACACGCACACACACACAAACACGCACACACACACACATCAGTGAAGACCTCTCCTGGACCACCAACACTGCATCACTGGCGAAGAAAGCTCAGCGCCGCCTCTACTTCCTGTGGAAACTCAGGCGAGCAAGTGCTCCACCAGCCATCATGACCACATTCTACCGAGGCACCATTGAGAGCATCCTCTCCAGCTGTATCGCTGTGTGGGGCGGAAGCTGCACTGAATACAACAGGAAAGCCCTGCAGCGCATAGTGAACACAGCTGGAAGGATCATTGGTGCTTCACTCCCTCCCTGAAGGACATTTACACCACCCACCTCACCCATAGAAGGCGACCACAATTGTGAGTGATGCAAGTCACCCCTGCTCACAATTTGTTTGATCTACTGCTCTCTGGGAAGAGGTACAGAAGCCTGCGCTCCCGCACCACCAGACTCACCAACAGCTTCATACACCAGGCTGTTAGGATGCTGAACTCTCTCCCTCCTCCACCCCTCAGCTACATAACATCCTGACTTTGGACTCCACAATGGCTGCCTTGCACTACTCCACTTGCACTACTCCACTTGCACTACTCCACTTGCACTACTCCACTTGCACTTTCCACTTGCACTACTCCACTTGCACACTTGTACACTTGCAACTTGTTGTTGTTGTCCTGTTATCCTGAACACTTCTGCTGCTCTTACATAACTTGCACCACTATGCCACTTGCATAATTAGGTCAAACAGAACTACCTCAGCCATTTACTGGCCTGACTTTTACTATTATATTGACTGTCTATGTTTCAATTTCAACCCAATTTTGCTGCTCTTATTTCTTCATTGTATGTGCCTTCTTATTTACTTTTATTGTTTACTTGAATGTTATGTTTGTCTGTGGACTTAAATTGGTAGAATATGTCTTGTCTCCACCGGGATAGTGAGAAACGTAATTTAAAAACGTGAAAATATGTCTTGGCACATGTGAAGAAATTGACAATAAAGCAGACTTTGACTTTGATTTTGACACACACACACACACACACACACTTGTTCCTCACAATAGACTCAAAACATGGTATAAACTGTCACACACCTTATAGGCTTTGACTTCACAAAAGAGATCTCTTCATCAGAGTCATCATCAATGATCACCTGAGGAGACATTAAGACAGAGTAAACACACACAGACACAGACACAGACACACACACACACACACACACACACACACACACACACACACACACACCACCATGAGAGCTCATAAGAGAATAAAAGATCAGAACCACCGTTGGCCAAGTGGACCAATTAACCTTCAGGGAGAGAGCTGGGTCTTTCAACATAATGTATCAACACTACTGTGTGTGTGTATGTGTGAGTGTGTGTTAGTGTGTGTGTGTGTGTGTGTGTGTGTGCGTGTTAGTGTGTGTGTGTGTGTGTGTGTACCTCGTCTCGTTTGGCGGTGGCTGCAGCTCTATACGGCCTCTGAAAAGCTGCAGACAAATAACACAAAGCAATCAGTAGAGCTGCTGGACACACAGCTGTGTATGTGTGTATGTGTGTGTGCATCTACATGTGTGTGTGTGTGCATCTACATGTGTGTGCATCTACATGTGTGTGTGTGTGTGTGCATCTACATGTGTGTGTGTGTGTGTGTGTGTGCGCGCATCTACATGTGTGTGCATCTACATGTGTGTGTGTGTGTGTGTGCATCTACATGTGTGTGCATCTACGTGTGTGTGTGTGTGTGTGCATCTACATGTGTGTGTGTGTGTGTGCATCTACATGTGTGCATCTACATGTGTGTGTGTGTGTGTGTGTGTGTGTGCATCTACATGTGTGTGCATCTACATGTGTGTGTGTGTGTGTGTGGGCATCTACGTGTGTGTGTGTGTGTGTGTGTGTGTGTGTGTGTGTGTGTGTGTGTGTGTGTGTGTGTGTGTGTGTGCATCCAAATGTGTGTGTGCATCCAAATGTGTGTGCATCTACATGTGTGTGTGTGTGCATCTACATGTGTGTGCATCTACATGTGTGTGTGCGTTGTGTGTGTGTGTGTGTGCGCATCTACATGTGTGTGTGTGTGTGTGTATGTGTGCGCATCTACATGTGTGTGTGTGTGTGTGTGTATGTGTGTGCATCTACATACGTGTGTGTGTGTGTGTGTGTGTGTGTGTGTGTGTGTGTGTGTGTGTGTATCTACATGTGTGTGTATCTACATGTGTGTGTGTGTGTGTGTGTGTGTGTGCATCTACATGTGTGTGTGTGTGTGTGTGTGTGTGCGCATCTACGTGTGTGTGTGTGTGCATCTACATGTGTGTGTGTGTGTGTGTATGTGTGTGCATCTACATGTGAGTGAGAGAGAGCTTAACTCACCATCCATGATGTGTTTGGTCTTGACAGGACTTTGAAGAGGTGCATTCTGGGTACGACCACCACGCCCTGAGGCACCTGGAAGTCAGACAGGAGACAATCTATGTGTGTGTGTGTACCTGTGTGCGTGTGTGTGTCCATTTGTGCGCTGTGTGTGTGCTGTCTATGTGTGTGTGTGTGTGTGTATGTGTGTATGGTCATTTGTGTGCTGTGAGTGTGTGTGTGTGTGATGTCTTTGTGTGTGTGTGTATTTGTACGTGTGTGCGTGCTGTGTTGTGTGCCGTGTGTTGTGTGCCGTGTGCTGTGTGTGAGTGAGTGAGTGAGTGTGTGTCCATTTGTGCGCGTGCTGTCTATGTGTGTGTGTGTGTGTATGTGTGTATGGTCATTTGTGTGCTGTGAGTGTGTGTGTGTGTGTGTGATGTCTTTGTGTGTGTGTGTATTTGTACGTGTGTGCGTGCTGTGTTGTGTGCCGTGTGTTGTGTGCCGTGTGCTGTGTGTGTGTGAGTGAGTGAGTGAGTGAGTGAGTGAGTGAGTGTGTGTGTGTGTACCTCTCCCTCTGCCTCTCGTTGTTGTTTTCTGGCCTCTGCCTCTAGAGCCACGCCCCCTTCCCCTTGTGGGCGGAGCTGTGGAGGGCTCGTCATCGCTGTCCACGGCAACATCCGCCCCGTCTGATAGGCCGAGATTTTCATGCTTCTCATCATCACTAGCGTTTTGGGTACGCAATGCTTTTGCTCTGCTCATGACCTACACACACACACACACACACACACGCACACACACACGGATGCACAAGTGTACACACACACAGACACACACACACACCCGCACAAATATGCACAGCCTTATAATGATGGCAATATTGACCCCATCAATGGAGACTGGTAGCAGAGGGGGCTTCTGATCTGCGGAAATCCACCACCATCTCTTTGGTCTTCGACTGTTTCAGACTTAAAATGGATTCAACTCATCTTAAAATGGATTCAATTAATTTTCTTCTCATTAATCTACATACAACACTCCAACACTCCACAAAAAACAGGTTTTTGGAGTGTTTTGTAAATTTATAAAAAATAAAACTGAAATATTCCATTTACATAAGACCCGTTGTTTTGACGTTTGCAATTGAGCTCTGGTGCATCCTACTTCTATCAAGTGTGTGTGTGAGTGTGTGTGTGTGTGACATTGCGCCTCGTCAGTTAGTGCAACCAGGTAAAATACTAAATTATGTAATAGTAGTATTTAATTTAAGACACAGTAGATTAAAATGAACAAATGGTTGAAAATTGTGTTGTTCCTAATTATTGTATTAAACAAAATATTTTTTTTTAATTTGTAAAGTATTTATTCACATTATAAATGTAAAGTTGGATGTTGCAAAACCAAAATATCCGCCCCCTACAATAAAGCACACACACACACACATAAAGCATTTATTCTGCTCTTATAAGGTTACTGCTAATACACTGCACATACTAATATTTAATTTATACTACTCTAAACAACCTTCTGAAAACAACTGTATACTAGTGTCTACACTGCACTATATCTTTTGTCCTGTCTATGCACCAACTACATTGTACATCACATCGCACTTTTCTGCTTTTTTGCACTTTGTTGTCTCTGTACTTGTACTCTGCACAATGCTGATAAAGTTGAATCTAATCTAATTTAATCTAATTCATAATTTACTTTTAATACCAAGGTCAACTAGGAAATAATAATATGTTAAAGTAGTGGAATTGCAAATACTGTCTAAAACTGTATTAAAACGGTAAATGTTGTGCAGCCATAAAGGTTGTAGTGTGTGCGCATGCGTGGGTAATGGCGGACGCCGGCCCGACGCTGGCCCACAGCAAACACTAAAAACATCTCGCCCGTCAGAACTGCCGCCGAAAACGCAGAAAAAGATGTTTAATATGCAGCTAAGATTACTCTTCATAATGTGCTTAACCCTT
The DNA here is from genome assembly GCF_017589495.1 of Alosa alosa. Lineage (NCBI taxonomy): Eukaryota > Metazoa > Chordata > Actinopteri > Clupeiformes > Clupeidae > Alosa > Alosa alosa. The sequence continues at coordinate 32,949,009 of NC_063203.1, forward strand.
GTGTTATCCTCAAATCTTTCCGACACTCTTTATCCTTGGGGTCAATTTGACCCCAGCTAAATAAACCCTCAGAAAATGATTATAATTCATATTGTTACCCAGTTTTTTTGTGACAGGTACTTAACAAGAGTGTAATAACCACCATCAAAATCCCTACAAAACAACCCCCAATAACACACACAATACCTTTATGAACCTTGGAACCCTGGCTGGCAATATTGCCCATCCAGTGTCAGCAGCCCAAATGCTTGCTGTTGCTTCCCCTTTTGACTTATACAGTCCTGCCAAAAAGACTTATATGTAATAAGTACTTGTGTATGTAATAATGATAATAACAATATGTTCTCATACTATTCAAATAATAATATCCATAATGTTTCAAATATTCATGTATCTTATGTTTCATACAACTGGGGTCAAACTGACCCCAAGGAATATCAATGTACAAAATATTTGTACAGGACATTGAAAACATATTATTGTACAAATGTCATGCTAACTCTGTTGTACCGTTCAATTGAGGAAAAGTCATGAAACATGAAGCGCAAAAAAAAAGTGAACCATATATTTTATGATGTTAAACGTTGCTTGGGGTCAAATTGACCCCAAGGATAACAGGAGGGTTAATAACAACTTTGAAGGTGACCCTGAAAGAAGCCCGCAAATCTGGCAAAATATACATACAACAATGGCGCACCTACGACCCGGCGTCTCACCTGGCGGAAGGAACAGACAACACGGGAAAGTTTGCCAACTACATCCAGCGTCTTTCTGTTGAGGAATGGTTGCAGTTTGAAGCAGAGGAAAGAGCTTTCCGGAAAATCCTAGACATGAAGCTGATCGACGACAGACAGAGGATAACATTTACTGGACATTTACCTCGGACACCGATTCAACATCGCGGGTGAATGGGAGGAGCAATTACACAACCTTAGTAGCGAATACTGCACAAGGATGGAGATAGTAGATTCATCCCCCCTCCTGTCGCAATGAAATTACAGGCCATAAGAGAGATTGCTCTTTCCAAAATACAGCATCTCTTTGCAAACATACACATCCCTAAATGCATCTTACATGAGCTGAATAATAAGACTGTAGGCCTAGTAAGACGCTGGATGGGATTAAACACACACTGGACAAGAGACGTTCTGTTTCACAGGGCCAGAGAGGGAGGGCTGGGTGTCCCTCACACAGAGTGGGTGTGTGTTGCCGCCAGAATAAGCAACCTGTTAAGGATGCTAAACAATGATGACACAGCTGTGCGTGAGCTTGCCCGAGCCTCACTTCTGCTACATCTGATACATTCTGCTATCAACACCCGTGAGGCAACAGGTCAGACAACATCCCAGGTCGCGGCGCTGAAGGACTGCGCCAGGGAGCTTAAGGATGTCTTCACAGACATCTTTAACACTTCCCTGAAGCAAGCCATCGGCCCATCATGTTTCAAAGCTGCCACCATCATACCTGTGCCAAGAAAACTGCTCCATCCTGCTTCAATGACTACCGCCCTGTGGCACTGACACCCATCATCATGAAGTGCTTTGAGCGCTTGTCATGTCACATATCAAAGCCCCCACCCTGACCCCTTCCAGTTTGCATACCGAGAGCCAAGCTGTCTACAGAGGATGCAATCTGCTCTGCCCTCCACCCAGCCCTCACCCACCTGGAAAAAGAGACTCATATGTGAGATTGCTGTTTATAGACTTCAGTTCTGCATTCAACACCATAATACCACAACAACTCATCTGCAAACTCGACAAACTGGGACTCAGTACCTACCTCTGCAACTGGCTACTGGACTTCCTCTGTCAGAGGCCCCAAGTGGTGCGTGTTGGCAACAATACCTCAAGCAGCATCACACTGAGCACAGGGGCCCCCAAGGCTGCGTGCTCAGTCCGGGCTGCTCTTCACCCTGCTGACGATGACTGCACTGCAACCTACAGCAACAATCACATAGTGAAATTTGCTGGACGACACAACTCTGGTGGGTCTCATCACCAAGGCGGCGAGACTCAATACAGGTTGGAGGTCGACCATCTGACCACGTGGTGCAGGGACAACAACCTCCTGCTGAACGTCCAGCAAGACCAAAGAGATTGTTGTTGACTTCGGGAGGTCACACCCCAACACCTGCCACTGACCATCGGCGGTGCTGTGGTGGAGAGAGCGAGCAGCACCAAATTCCTGGGGGTGCACATCAGTGAAGACCTCTCCTGGACCACCAACACTGCATCACTGGCTTAAGAGAGCTCAGCCGCCGCCTGTACTTCCTCGCGGAAACTCCAGGCGAGCAAGTGCTCCACCAGCCATCATGACCACATTCTACCGAGGCACCATTGAGAGCATCCTCTCCAGCTGTATCGCTGTGTGGGGAAGCTGCACTGAATACAACAGGAAAGCCCTGCGAGCGCATAGTGAACACAGCTGGAAGGATCATTGGTGCTTCACTCCCCCCTGAAGGACATTTACACCACCCACCTCACCCGCCAAGGCGACCAAAATTGTGAGTGATGCAAGTCACCCGCCACAATCTGTTTGATCTACTGCCCTCTGGGAAGAGGTACAGAAGCCTGCGCCCCAAGACTACCAGACTCACCAACAGCTTCATACACCAAGCTGTTAGGATGCTGAACTCTCTCCCTCCTCTCCCCCTCCACCCTCAGCTACATAACATCCTGGACATTGGACCCACAATGGCCGCCTGCACTACCCACTTGCACACTTGAACACTTGCACACTTGTACACTTTACAACTTGGTGTTGTTGTCCTGAAAACACAACACTTCTGCTGCTCTTACATAACTTGCACCACTATGCCACTTTCTTTATTACTCAGGTCAAACAGAACTACCCAAGCCTCTTATTGGCCTGACTTTGCACTAGTTTTTATTGACTGTCTATGCACAATTTCAACAAAATTTTGCTGCTCTTATTTTTCATTATTATATGTGCCCTCTTATTTACTTATTTACTTACTTTTTGTTTACTTGAATGTTATGTTTGTCTGTGGACTTAAAATTGGTAAAATATGTCTTGTCTTCACCGTGGGATAGTGAGAAACGTAATTTCGATCTCTTTGTATGTCTGGAACATGTGAAGAAATTGACAATAAAGCTGACTTTGACTTTGACTTTGATCTTTGATCTGAGGAAACGCAAGGTCCCTCTATCTACATCAGATGACGCCAGCTTCCTCGGGTTCAGAAGAAAACCCAATGGCAAATTGGACACCAACACACCAGGCTTCGGACTGGCTGGACCGGAGTGACCTCTGCAACCGCGCAAATATCCCACTGCGCTGCAGGAACACATCAGGACAGTCAGTGGAAGTCAACAATGACATCATCACGGACCCATCCATCACGGCAGAGGCAACCATCACAACTGGCGACAACATTCAACTCCTCGACGGGCAAAACACCAGAAGGACAATAAATCACTTCCACTCGCGCATGATTCAGCACTGGACAGGCCTACGCCAACAACAACAACTGGCCTGCCTGCCCTGTGCCGACCATAACGTATCACACACAGTTCTGAAAAACACAGCCTTACAAGATGACATCCACAGATTCACAATAAAAGCTTGTCTTCAGGTACTACCAACAAAGTCCAACTTAGCAACATGGTTTCCATCCGCGACATGAGCCGCTTTTGTCTGCAACATCACACCCGCAAAGGGAGACGATCAGCAAGACATCCTTAATGGCTCGCGCTTGCATACAAAAAGGACTTTTACATCTACCACGACCGTGTCGTTGCACTGTCAGTGAAGGAGCTCTGCGACAATGCCACCTTTTTACTGCAATTCATCACAAACGAAAAAGATCAAGACAGACTGGTTCTCCCCACACCAACAGTCGCTACATTGGAAACTGCCATAAATAACTTGCCAAATACACCTGACATAGTTGTAATTAGTGAACACACAAAAGCTGTTACAATAATAGAAACTGGTTGCTCTTTCGATGCTTACATGGACACCTGCTACAGTATGCTTCAAAACTGTTAAAATATCAACCATGGTACAATGTTTTCAATAACTCTGGCTACTCCTGTAAAATCATTGCCCTCATTTTTGGTAGTTTAGGCCATGTGCACAAGATGTGTGTAAGAGGCCTGCAG
>NC_063203.1:32960632-32970632 GCF_017589495.1 Alosa alosa
CATACGCACACACACACCATACAAATGCACACACACACATATACATACACAGATGTTTAGTATCACATTCATTGTGATACCTTGTGTGTGTGCACATGTGTGTGTGCGCATGTGTGTGTGTGTGTGTGCGCGCATGTGTGTGTGTGCGCATGTGTGTACCTTCTCCTGGCAGTAGGCCTGTGCGCGCTGCATGGCGTTGGGTGTGTTGGCATGTGTGTGTGCGTGTGTGTGTGTGCTGGCATGTGTGTGTGCGTGTATGCGTGTGTCAGGGTTCCTACACATTTCCCATTTCAAAATTCCATACTTTTCCATACTTATATTTCCAAACTATGTGGACGTCACCGTGCAAATAATTCATTACTTCATTATTTAAATAAATTATTTGAAAATCCAACTGTTAACACGTGGCGTATTAAGTACAGCCCAAAATTTCTGCAGCACCCCTGTGGGTAGGTAGTCTACTATAGCTCATACAAACCAATTTAAACCAAACCCAAACGTGTTCAATGCACAGAATTTTATTCAAACAGCAATAAACCGTGCAATGTAACTGTTACACTAATGGGTTGAAATTAGTCAAACATGACATTAACATAAAACTATTTACTATGAACCCTATTCATTGTCGGCTGTCTCTCGAGCACAACGATGCTCCACTGTGGCGGGAAATGGAAACCCCGACCCTCCCAGCAGGCTCGGGACACACAGGAACTCACACACAAAACATGAAAAACATTGGCGCAGACTTGCGTCCAACCGAACGTCGCGCTTCAAATCTCAACAGTCCACAAAGCGATAGCTCCCAAGGCTCTACAGGTCGACGTTACCCTCTTGGTCACTAGCTGGAGCACCGCAAGCTCCCGAACTAGCAGCTATGACTCCATCACACTCTCGACCGGCAGCTGGCGCTCTGGAAGTTCTTCAGTAGCTGGCGGTGTAAACCCGGCCGCTGTGGTCGTGTTCCAAGGTCGTCAGAGAGTTCGCACTCTCTATGGATGAGATCCTCGGATGACGGCAGCATCGACATTGGCGTCGAGCCGGGAACTTCTTGCCAGCCGCGGACACTTCCGCAACATCAGCCGGGGCCGCTTCCTCCAGCGCTGGCAGCTCTCGTCGGCTGTGCAGGGCTGGTCCCGCTGGTCGCCTGCACAGGTCCCGCGCCGGGCCGGAAGGTCCTCCATCCTCTGCAGTGGCGAGCTCAGCGAGCTGGCTAGTCCTTAAAAAGGACCATTGGAACATCTGCTGAGGTTCGCCGCCATCTTGCTGGTCTGGTCTTCGGCCTTCTTCTCCATCTTGATCTGGCGTAGATCTTCGCGCCCCGGGAGGGGCCCATCCCACTTCTGACACCAATGTAGCGATCTCACCCTCAGACAAGATTCACCTTTGGCCAGGACGGCCATTTATTGGAACAGGAAGACTCAGACACAATCAGACATACTAGGATAACTACATAGGGCAACACAGGGGTAGTCTCAGCCGCACATGCTACACACAATAAGGGTTTACCACACACATCAACACGGGGATAAACACATGAGGTACAACCAAAGAGACTAACACGCTAACAAATACACAACATGATAAACGCAACTACAACTATTATAACCGACATTACACATTATAGCATTCACTCGCACTGCATTCTGGGAGACACTCATTCAACGTTAGACATGTACATCCACCGACGCTACACTATTATATGTATCCACAAACTTAGCTGTTGGTGAACGGAGATGCAGATCACTAATTCATTTATTTGCGCCACAGCCCATGTTCTGCGTTCACTCCAATGAGACAAGTGAAATACATGTTTTTAAAGCCGTTTCATTTCCAGGCTATTTGCTACGATATTTACCTGCTATGCCTTCTGTTTTCATGGACAGTTACAGGAATCCATGTCATTCGTTTATCGTTACTTCAATCCTACCTACGTTATCTCCAGAGTTTGTATGATAAGTTTGTCAGTCAGTTTCAGCCTCTCCTCTAGCTCCTCTACACCCATTAGGATTTATTACGTTTTGTTACACTCTAGAATTGGAGAAGACAAAGGGGGCCTCTGCATGGATGTAATTGTAGAGCTGTACGATGTGCTCAATTATCTAGGCTAGCTCCAGAGTAGGCTAGCTCCAGAGTAGGCTAGCTCCAGAGTAGGCTAGCTCCAGAGTAGGCTAGCTCCAGAGTTGGCTAATGGCCTTACATGACTGGGACCGCCCGTTTATTATTGATTATCATTATTATTATTAGGAGGCCCCTCATTGGTCGAGGCCCCTGGGCTGAAGCCCAGGTAAGCCTCTGCATTAAGGCGCCAGTGGAGGTGGTAATAGACAAATATTTCCTGAGTGACATATACACCATATACACACATATGCATATGCAGTGTCATGTTGATACACATACACACAAACCATCATTTAAGTCTAGGGCCAGCCCGACACCAGTAAAATACATCCTAGATACATTATTCACACTCAGGTTTCAAACTGTCAGCTAACCTTGTAGGACGAACCTCGAACCTAAAACATGTTTACATCCACAACTGACCTGTATAGACTATACACTCAAAGGCTCTTCAATTCATTCGTTTTCTTTTCAATGTCTTTGTCATATTTCACCACCTCGTTCTTTGTCTTTTGCTCCTTTTCTGAAGGCATTTGATTTTGCCAGCAAAGACAGATTGTCTGCTTCAATTGCAAGTTCATCAGCAGATGTTAGAAGTGAATTTATGGTGGTCTGAAGCTTTTTTCTCTTAATCTTGAGTTGGTCCACCTCATCTTGAGTTGGCTTCCGTTTCTGTGCTCCTTCTTCTTCTCCTCTTCATCATATGGTACCTCTGTCTTGCACAGGCAGCAGACTGTAGCAGTTCCTTGGTCATTGCTACATTAGCTACCCCACCCACATGATGGAGATGATCTACTATTACCCACTGGGCAATCAAGGTTCTGTCCTTCATGTTTGGGACTATGATGTTCTTATTAACAGAAAAGCCTCTTTCTACAGAAGCCTGGCCATGGGACAGCAGGAGAACCTTTTCAACAAGTTCCCACAGATCTTTCAGTGGCTTCTCTTTGGCCAGCTATGCATGGAAAAGGTGTCCAGTCTAGAGTAAGCACCAGTGGGCCACTGTATGACATCCTCACTTGTTTTGCAGACCACTGCAAAGTCCCTGAACTGGTTGAGAATTGTGTCACACTGGTTCTCTCTGATCCGTCCAGCACTTGAGATGATCAAAAGTTGAATCCAAGTTGAATCCAAGATGGCGGCGGCGTACACACGCAGCGACCTCTCTCTGTCCCAACCGTGCGGTGTTTTGTTCGTTTAAAAGTGTTTGTCGAAAGTTTTACGTGTTCGTCTTGTCTTACTACCTCGTACTACAAAGTACAGCAGGCAGTTTTTAATCGACATCTGCAAAAGCAAGTTTTGCAGCGTTCTGGACTTTGCAACAGAGGCGCTAAAGGAACTTCGGACTACTCCGGCCTGCAACAACACGGACTTCGCCTGCTACTCCTCCCGGAAAGAAAGCGTCGGGCGGTGTGCGAGGAAGCAGAAGAGGGCAAGCGGGCGTCGGGCCCAGGCTAGCGGCCAGCCCAACTTCGCCCAGCCATACCATCCATTCTCCTGGCAAATGTCTGCGATCACTGGACAACAAAATGGATCACATCGACTGCTGAGATCAACGAACGGACAGTAAGTAACTGCTGTGTGCTTTCGTCTTCACTGAGACTTGGTTAAATGACAACATTCGGGACTCTGCTGTACAACTGGAGCAGCTAGCATGCTATCGAGCAGACAGGGCCATTGTAAAGGGAGGTAAATCACGAGGAGGAGGAATCTGTGTTTACATCCGTGACGAATGGTGCCGGGACACTGTAGTAGTATACAAACACTGCTCACCACTGGCAGAGTTTATGATCATAAAGTGCCGACCTTTTTTTTTACCTGCCAAGGGAAATTACTGCGATTCTGCTAGTCGCAGTATACATCCCGCCTACCAACAACAACAGCGATAAGAACGCGGCTCTTAGTGAACTGTACCAGGCTGTCAGTGAACAACAGGCGGCACACCCAGGCGGTTTCACCATCTTCACTGGAGATTTTAACCATGCTGATCTAAAAACTGTACTTCCAAAGCTACACCAGCATGTTGATTTTCCAACAAGAGGAGATAACATCCTGGACCTGGTCTACACTACACACAAAGGAGCATACAAAGCCACCCCCCTCCCCCACATTGGACTTTCAGACCATATCACTGTTATGCTAATGCCCGCATACAGACAAAGGGTAAAAGCGAACAAACCGGTTAAGTAAGCAGGTAAAAGTGTGGCCTGAGGGGAGCCTCCGATGCTCTTCAAGACTGCTTTGACACAACAGACTGGGAAATGTTTAAGCAGGCAGCCACTTACAACAACGGACAGACATAGAGGAGTATACAGACACTGTAACCTCTTACATCACCAAGTGCATCGATGATGTGACCCACACAAAAGACATCATCACTTTCGGGCTAACTGGAAGCCATGGCTGACAGGGGGGATGTCCTCAGGCTGCTGAGGGCCAGAGACAAAGCCTACAGAGCTGGGGATGAAGCTGGCATGAAAACAGCGAGAGCCAACCTGTCCCGTGGCATCAAGGGAAGCAAAAAAGGAATACACTCACAAGATAACCACCCACTTCAAAGACAGCAGGAACTCACAAAGCCTATGGCAGGGCATTCAGGCCCTCACGGACTACAAGCCCGCGCCACAGGCTGTGAGAGCAACATCCCTCTGCTCAACAACCTGAACCGCTTCTTTGCTCGCTTTGAAGCACAAAACAGCACCTGCCCACAGAAGACCCATCCCCTCTACATGAGCAGCCCTGTGCCTCTCTGCCCGACAGCGTGAAGAGGACACTTGCTGCTATCAACACCCATAAGGCAACAGGTCCAGACAACATCCCAGGTCGTGGCGCTGAAGGACTGCGCGGGGGGAGCTTAAGGATGTCTTCACAGACATCTTTAACACTTCCCTGAAGCAAGCCATCGTCCCATCATGTTTCAAAGCTGCCACCATCATACCTGTGCCGAAGAAAACTGCTCCATCCTGCTTCAATGACTACCGCCCCTGTGGCACTGACACCCATCATCATGAAGTGCTTTGGCGGCTTGTCATGTCACATATCAAAGCCATTCTCCCCCACCCTGGACCCCTTCCAGTTTGCATACCCGAGCCAAGCGGTCTACAGAGGATGCAATCTGCTCTGCCCTCCACCCAGCCCCTCACCCACCTGGAAAAAAGAGACTCATATGTGAGATTGCTGTTTATAGACTTCAGTTCTGCATTCAACACCATAATACCACAACAACTCATCTGCAAACTTGACAAACTGGGACTCAGTACCTACCTCTGCAACTGGCTACTGGACTTCCTCTGTCAGAGGCCCCAAGTAGTACGTGTTGGCAACAATACCTCAAGCAGCATCACACTGAGCACAGGGGCCCCCAAGGCTGCGTGCTCAGTCCGCTGCTCTTCACCCTGCTGACGCGCTGACTGCACTGCAACCTACAGCAACAATCACATAGTGAAATTTGCTGGCGACACAACTCTGGTGGGTCTCATCACCAAGAGCGGCGAGACTCAATACAGGTTGGAGGTCGACCATCTGACCACGTGGTGCAGGGACAACAACCTCCTGCTGAGCGTCAGCAAGACCAAAGAGATTGTTGTTGACTTCCGGAGGGTCACACCCAACACCTGCCACTGACCATCGACGGTGCTGTGGTGGAGAGAGCGAGCAGCACCAAATTCCTGGGGGTGCACATCAGTGAAGACCTCTCCTGGACCACCAACACTGCATCACTGGCGAAGAGAGCTCAGCGCCCCTGTACTTTCTCTTTGAAACTCAGGCGAGCAAGTGCTCCACCAGCCATCATGACCACATTCTACCGAGGCACCATTGAGAGCATCCTATCCAGCTGTATCGCTGTGTGGGGCGGAAGCTGCACTGAATACAACAGGAAAGCCCTGCAGCGCATAGTGAACACAGCTGGAAGGATCATTGGTGCTTCACTCCCCTCCCTGAAGGACATTTACACCACCCACCTCACCCGCCCAGGCGACCAAAATTGTGGTGATGCAAGTCACCCCGCTCACAATCTGTTTGATCTACTGCCCTCTGGGAAGAGGTACAGAAGCCTCGCTCCCGCGACTACCAGACTCACCAACAGCTTCATACACCAAGCTGTGGGATGCTGAACTCTCTCCCTCCTCTCCCCCCTCCACCCTCAGCTACATAACACCCTGGACATTGGACCCACAATGGCCGCCTGCACTACTCCACCTGCACACTTGAACACTTGCACACTTGTACACTTTACAACTTGGTGTTGTTGTCCTGAAAACACAACACTTCTGCTGCTCTTACAATAACTTGCACCACTATGCCACTTTCTTTATTACTTAGGTCAAACAGTATTTTATAGTATTTTACAGTATTTGCACTAGTATTTTATTGACTGTCTATGCACAATTTCAAAAAAAAAATGTTGCTGCTCTTATTTTTCAATTATTATATGTGCCCTCTTATTCCTTATTTACTTACTTTTTTTTTTACTTGAATGTTATGTTGTCTGTGGACTTAAAATTGGTCAAATATGTCTTGTCTTCACCGTGGGATAGTGAGAAACGTAATTTCGATCTCTTTGTATGTCTGGAACATGTGAAGGAATTGACAATAAAGCTGACTTTGACTTTGACTTTGACTTTTGACTTTGATCAACATCGGGTTTCTCTTTTATCTTCTGTGGATCTAGTTTCTCACCAGTGTGCACCTTAGAGGGCATTTCTCCAGCAGCTTTATCACAGCTGCAACAAGGAACTCCTTGGTTTCTTTCCTAACCAAGAGGACATCTCGCTCAGAGACCTTCTTCCTCAGCTTCATTTCTGTAAGTAGCTTGTCTGCAACAAATCCTATGTTGATAAGGGAGGCATCTCTGTGATTTGATCGCTCTTTGAAGTCTTCTGAGAAGAGCTTCATTGGGGTCTTCACCCTCTGAAGTGTGTCATCTTTGACAAATCTCTGGAGAAGATGCTTCAGTATGGTGAAAAGATCATCAGCCAAGAAAGGTAGCATGGGTTTATCAGTTTATCATATCATACTTTATCAAAAAAGGCTGGCATTCTTGTGATATTGAGAGGAAGATGTTGGCTTTGACCAGAAACATAGGGTCAGCGCATGCCTTTCCAATAGTTTCAAAGGACTTGTTTTTTTGGATGTGGTACTTTAGAGTCATTAACGCCAACTACATAAGCTTGAATTTGTGGCCATATCAGAATGGCTCTTTCAAGCACAGTGATATTTTCGAGCCATCTGTGTTGGCAGTACTTGAGGGGAAAAACTGTTGAGCCTGTAACCTTTGTGAAGTCATCACGTATGGCTGGGGAGTCCTTAAAAAGCCAATAAAGGCTATTTAGTGTATGTTCAATGTCCCACGTCGTAGCACTGCTCCCAGCTTTAAAAGCATTGTGCATTATGTGGAGACCACAACTCCCTATGTTCAGGAGTTTGGAGCCAGTCTCCTCCTCCAAGCCCCTGGATAGTGTGTCGAATAATTTCCAGTTAACATGTGGGCCATCCATGGATAGCTGCAACAGCCCATGGATCCCAACAGTGTTGCAGTTACGTACAGGTACGTAATTGATCATGGAGGTCAACAGCACATGCATGTCCGAGAAAATGTGAGTCAAAAAATCTTGAGCTAACACAGTCTCCATCCCAAAACCTGAGATATACATCATATACAGTAGGACATATGCATTTGTAGATTTTACTTTTGACAAAAGTAGGGATGATAAATGCGGCGCAATACCAAAGGTTGATAAGTAGGCTGCTTTGTCATCCCCACAACTGAATTTAGAGGCTATGTTGCTGTCTGGAAACATGAGGTGGAAAAGGTCACCCTTCCCTGTACAGCTGTTGAAGGAGCCATGCTTCTCGACCAAGTCAAGCACCCACAACAGTTCTGCTGACAGATCAAAGGTCCTCATTGATGTAGCTGTGGCTGAGGCTGTGATTCTAGAAAAACAAAGAAAAAGAATAAAAATCACTGAGATGACATTGAGTTTGCAACAAACATATTTTCATAGCTAATTAACCTGTACATCATCTTCTCAATTAATTGATTAGGTGTTTTCTGAACATTTTTTTACCACCAAATAGTTGTCGATTAATTTCACAGCCCACAACTAATTGCTAAATCTATTATACTACACACTAAATAACACTATGATAATAAAAGGCATGTCGGTGTGCTGTGGCACAACCTATACATCAATCAATTATGAATTAAAACGTTAACATTGACTCATGAGTTTAATTATACAAATTAACAAAAGTAACAACATATATGACCAGCTTGTGTAAAAAACATTAACATCTCAGTACACCCTGTGTACTTAAAAAAAAGTCACTTTTTTTCTAAGGAACATACATACCAGTAATCTGTAATGCAGTTAAATCAAAGTCCTTCTAGGCAAGTCCCTCCACTCGGCGGCCATATACCAACGTTTTATGGGCACTCATTGGGCACAATCTTTGGAATCGAACTGCTTGGCGTCGCTAAGGCTTCACGACACCAATCTTGCTCCAGCGGCGAGATCACAACACATGATTGGCACGATGTCTTCACAACACACCATATGATTGGCTCAATGTATTCACATGTCGACGTTTTGCCGAGGAAGGGGTGGGATATGTGTAGACAACGGCCATATTGGCGTGACAAACTAGCCCCATGCATTTCTATGGAGTATTTTTTGAGTGCTGAGTCTCCTCATTAGAAAGTCTCTGGTTAAATCTAGAAGTTATAGCACATTGACGCCAAAGGGTGGCAATATATCACCACAAATGAAGTGGCAGTAAACTGACTTCTGTTAAGCTAATTCATTTGACTAAAAAAATGCTAGCCATTAAGCTCCTGATCTCATTACCACTGAATTACAAATACATTCCCTTTTGCAATGACTGCACAACACTTTTAATGTAACTTAACACGGTTAGTCACTTTTGTCTTACATGAACAGTTAACACATGCATTCCAAACGTACATGAGAGCGGTGGCTGTGATTAGCTTAAGTTAGCTAGATGTTGTTGTATTCCAAACAATAAGCCAACAGTCGTGGAAGGGCATTACTACGGTTAAATCTCACTATAATCTCCTAGCTGTGCGATATGTCCCATTACAACCCATTGATTTGATTCGTGTTCTTGCCGTCCACTAGGCTATTTTGCTGTGGCGCGAACAAAACGTGACATCACATGCAAGGGGTGAATACATTTCCAGATGATGTTAGCTAGTCATTTGAAGAGTATAGCGACAAGCTAAAATTAGAAAATTCTCACCTTTCATCATTTGCTGTGTGGAATTTGCTTGCATTGGTCGTTGTGTTGGTCGTTTTTGGTCCCACGTTGGATGTAGACAAAAACATGACTTTGGTTGCTGAAGAAGCGGCAACAAGACGATTATGCTTTTGCCCTTGCATATGGCTAATAACCCCCGCCTTTTGCCCTTGCATATGGCTAATAACCCCCGCCTCCCCCATGCTTTTGCCCTTGCATATGGCTAATAACCCCCGCCTCCCCCATGTTCGAGATGTCGAACGATTTTGTACAAATCTTGCACCTAGCTTTGGTTAGCCATTTGTCCTTGGTCAACCAGGCCTCATATTTTGGATTATGTAACCAGCTATCAGAAAACTTGCACTTGCCCATGGTCAGATGACATTCACCAAGGAAGCTCTATGGAGAATTGTGTGTGCGCGCCCATTATAATAAGGTCTGCGTAGCTGAAAAGTGATGTTTATCAACAAAGCTACACAAAAAAGACCAAGGTAAGTATGCTGTAGCCTATTTCTGACTATTAGCCTACATGTTAGGGATGTCCCGATCCGATATTTGGATCGGATCGGCCACCGAGATTAGCAAAAAATGTGGGATCGGCCTGCACAGGAAAATCCCGATCCAG
>NC_063203.1:32978132-33043132 GCF_017589495.1 Alosa alosa
GGGCGTGTTTTTAGGCGTGATCTGCAGGCGACCTGTTGGCTATTTTAGAAAGTCGCGGCTGGGGGCGCCTCCATAGCCGTCCGGGCACCCATTATTGGGAGACCACTGGTTTAAGGTATTCTGTGCAACACCCTTAAATAAATAAATAAATTAAGCCTTAAGGGTCATACTTCAGGGGAAAAACTTCAGGTGTTTTGTGTTTACCCTCACTATGCCTCGCAGTGGCACCATGCGTGCGTGAAAAAAGTCCCATCTGAAACAGTGTCGCGCGGCGCAGCATTCCTGATATGGCGGTATATTAAAAATTCCTACCATAACATAAATATACACTGGTATACGGCGTGAACCAACACTAACATAGAGGTTTGAATACTTATGCCCCCTGTATTTTAAGGAAGAACATTTATTTATTTACGATACATTATTCATATACAAAGAAAATTGGTGTCCTAAAAGGTTGGATTTTTCCTCTTTTTTGTAATTTAGGCATTAAGATCAATTTCCAAAAGAGGATTTTTCATTCCTCTTTTTAGTCAACTTTAGCATGGGTTCACATACTTTTTCATGCCACTGTATGTGAGTGTGTGTATAATATGTGTGTGTGTGTATATGTGTCAGGGATGGAAATTAAATATTTTTTCTACCTGCCACTGTGGCTGGTGGATTCCAAAATCTTTTTTACCAGCCACTAGAGAAATGGCATGAAAATGTGATATCATGATTATAGTAGGCTACCCAAAATGATCCGCGGGTAATCTGCATTATTATTGCAAACTGAGTTTTGCCTAAACCTACCAGCTGTCCTCCAAGCACAGTAGCAACAAAACTAAAAGGTCAACAGAATCCCACATTCATATGCTATAGTGTCTTGTCCTAAAAGTGGTGTGGTCCTTTAAGACTCGCTTTGTATGGAGTTCTGGAGCATCCTATAATCCAACTCTCCGACTTGCTCTAACTATACTGTACATCATCTGATTTAAATATTTACAGGTATCAAGGCTATATTTAACATTTAGCATTTATTTTCCATTTGGCCTGTTATAAAATCATGCACTGAACAATTTAAGCACAGCTCAGCTTTAAAAAACGTAATATGCATGCTTAGCATTTTGTGAAACTACATTGGAAAAACTGGTTGTCCAGTTATCTAGGCGATATTGTTAACATTTATTTTGTATTTGGCCTTATCATGTATGACAAAAGCCCAAAGTTGGAGACCATGTAGACATTTGCTTCAATTTCAAAACCGGATTACTCTGGAACGGCTATAACTTGTATAATGGAATGCTTTACACCTTTGTGTTCGGTAAGTTCTGCTGATTATTCTGATATACGGTTTGTAATTTCTTGAATGAAAAGTTTGTGAGATATTCCACCACGATGAATGGGATGTCCGTCTGTCTGCCTCATAGGTCTAAATAGCAGCGTGTCGCGGGCTGGATTAAAATAGCTATACGGGCCAATTCAAAAGAGAACTATTTACGTGAGAATATTAGCCAGTGAAGATATAATGCAGATCCACAGATCTCACTAGATTTATGTTTATGCAGTTATACTGAAATAATCTAGCAGTGGCACATGAAAGTATAGTGACAGTTTCTTAATGGTCGTAAAGTGAAAGTGGCTGCACCAGTGCCTATAGGCTATGCTGCGGTGGCGGCTCACTACAAGTTGTAGACTTGACAGACACCCTACAGACACTTATTTTTAACTGTCAATAAGTATGAAAATTAGACCGGATTTGACTATTTGTGGTATGCTAGCTCTACCCGCCAAGGTGGCTGGTAAGTTGACCAAATTCACCCGCCAGCGCACAAAACTACCCGCATTTGGCGGGGGGCGGGTGGTTAATTTCCATCCCTGGTATGTGTATAATATATGTGTGTGTGTGTGTGTGTATGTATATGTGTGTGTATATGTGTGTGTGTATGTGTGTATGTATGTGTGTATGTGTGTATATGTGTATATGTGTGTGTGTGTGTGTGTGTGTGTGTGTGTGTGTGTGTGTATATGTGTGTGTGTGTGTGTGTGTGTGTGTGTATGTGTATGTGAGTATGTGTATATGTGTGTGTGTATGTGTGTGTGTATGTATATGTGTGTACAGTGGGTCCCAGTTAAGTTTGGACGGGTTCCTTCAGGAATCACGCACCCCATTTTCTCAGCAGAAATGGCACAAACTGCAGTTGACACAAACAACCACAAGGTGTCACTTTGGAGTTCTGCCACTACTATTTTGATGCGATCTGACTTACTGCTTCTGTGATGCAGTTTCCAAATCAGTAGAACAATCAGAGAAAGCTGAGCCATTACCAAACATATATGATAATACAATAGCGTGAGTTTATATATCTTATACCCTATTTGTCCGCGGTTACTTATAGATTTGATAGTGTAGCGATAAGTGTAACGAGAAAGCATGGGAGACTTTCAAAGGGGGCACGGGAACTTAAATTGATCACGGTAGTTTAAGCTTACACTTGACAAAACATTCTAATATGAAAATGTAGATGCAATTGTTGTAAGATGGTGCAGCTTAAGAAAGCACCCCATGCTCAGGGATGGAGAGAGAAAGCAGAGGGATATGTGTGTTAGAACTTAGATGCGTGTGGAAAAAGTAGCTGTGCTGTTGAGACTGTTGAGACTGGAGTCATATTCAAAATAATGCAAAAAATAAATCCGCAGATAAAACCAATTATCCTCATTCATTGCAACCGCAGCATGCCTGCTTGCCGACGTTCAAACGAATAAGATATCAAAGCACCTTTTGCGTTTGAATGTAGCACGATTTTTTTTAAACAGCTAGACAAATGATTTAGCTAATTGATTATAGCCTGTACACCAGCAATTGTTGAACATTTACCTGTACAAGTACATTGACAGTAGCCCAGCCTAACAAGCATGTTGCATGTTGTAGGCCTACTGTAGAAATTTTACTTAAATTGCAACCGCGAACATGCCTGCTTGCCCGGCGTTCAAACGACAACAAAAAGATATCAAAGCAACAAGTGTTTTTCTTTCTTTTTTGAGCACGTCGAATCCCAGGACATAACGCACTGGACCTTATAATAGGCTCTAGATATAATTCCAAAGGGGCAGATAGGGGCCTACTGCACTTAACACTTAAAAAAGATGACTGAAAAAGCGAAGCTTCCGAAATTTTAAATTGCGATCAGTGACTGGCATCAGGTGAACAAAGCTTTTCGGGTTGAACAGGCTTTTAAAACTATTTAAGCACCTCAATGTCACCACGAAAGACTGGGCTCTCCCTTCTATGAATTGAAAAAGACGTTATGCTACCTGCAAACTGGCCAAAAGGAAGGAGTCGTAGCATGCAAGCTCCCAAATTGACCCAGTAGCCTACAGAAGGCATCAATAGCCTAAATTGTTGGGACTGGGGAGGGTCATGCGTTTTTTCTCAATCACTTTGGAGGGTCATAGAAAAATTTCTTGCTGGCGAGGGAGGGTCACGTCTTTTTCGACTAATGCTCCCAAAACTCCTCCGGTAGCCCCTTAAATAAATAATGAACAGTCCCTAATTGATTATAGCCTGTAGGCCTACACCAGCAATTGTTGAACATTTACCTGTAGGTCTACAGGACAGTAGCCCAGCCTAACAAGCAGATGTTGCAAAAGACATCAAAAGACGCAATTAATCAGAAATAAATAATGTAATCTGCATCGCTTTATTGAACAAACTGCAAGCAAGAAGAGGGTTGAGTTCGCTGTGAGGCCAAACCCAAAAGCAGAGCCTATCTGTTAAGGCACTCGATAGGCTATAACGAGCTGTGTGCGCCTGGAAAGACAATAGAAGATGCTTTCTGAATAGAACAGCGATGACGGCTCTGGTCATCCCATACCCTCCCCCCACTTCCTGTAGCCTACCATTATGACGTTTTGGGACATTAAGCTTTTTCACGTTAAGCCCCCCTCCCCAACCCCCTTCTTTCACAAGCAGTGGGGAGCACGGGCACAAAGTAACACTTTTGGTAGACAAAAGAGGGTTCTCCGTGCTTCTGTCGTTTGGCCACAATCCGTTGCAACCAGGCCAGGACAGATATTTTAGAGCAGGGGTGTCAAACTCATTTTCATAGAGGGCCACATCATTGAATTTATAGGTTACTGAGGGCCACATAATCGGCGAACATGTGCATGGTGCAACCATGAAATCGGTATAGCAGTATGGCTTATTCAAAATTGCTGTGAAATAATGGTCCTAACCACTTTAAAACAGTGTGGCTGAAATAAAAAAACAAACAGCCTACAACAGTAACATTTTCAAATGCAACTTCTATGCCTACAGCAACTTCTAGAATAAACTGTGAGAATAAACTGCAGTCAATAATGTGCATAACAATGTCCATAACACATATCACCACTAAAATTAACTGTGGCTAAGAAAGGTACTGTGTGTGTGTGTGTGTGTGTGTGTGTGTGTGTGTGAGAGTGTGTGTGAGAGAGAGAGAGAGCTATGGTATTACACCCACCCACCCCCACCCCCAAAAAACAAATTCACGCGTGTAGGCCCTACAATATTTGTCCGTTTCCGTTTTAGGTCCGTGCATTGCAAAAAAAAATAGCCTACATAGCATAACAATATCCACATGCAATTTTTCAACAACAACGTTGATTTTTATTTGGACAAATTGATACAGCCCTATAGCTAAAGTTACCTTTAGTTTTGTTCTAGCATAAACAGCTGTAATATAACGTTCTGACAAGCACACCAATTGCCTACCTTGTTCTTGCCCATCTGGAATAACTCCTCTAGCTTTGCTGCCTCCATCCTTTCTGTTTTCGTTGTTTAAACTTGTGATATCCATAAAACTAGCGAATTAGCCCAACATTGTGTGCTGATAACCATATATAGATAGCCGAGTAAAAGAAAACAACAAGTAGCCTATGTGCCTGCGTGCGTATTCTGTCTCCTGCTCAAACAAAATGTGTCTTGGCGTTAATTTTGATAACGTGTTCACTAACTTTCACGCAATAGAAAATTGTAAATAGCCTGATGGCATGCAGCTAATGGGATACTGTGCATAGTTGGGAAGGTATGGTGAGCCAATTTGGTGTGATACACATTACACACACACAAGGGAAGTTTTCTCTCGTTGTTGAGGGACTGACGTGCGGGCCGTTCAAAATCATCGTATGTTTGACATCCCTGTTTTAGAGATAAGGAGAGACGCCGGTGCAGCTCAGATGTCTTCTTAATTTTCTTTATTCTTCAGTAAAAGGTGCAGAACATTATTAAACTTTGACTAACGTTTCGATGTGTCGATGTTTTTGACTAACGAACATCAAAGCGTTAGTCAAAGTTTAATAATGTTCTGCACCTTTACTAAAGAGCTGCACCGGCGTCTCTCCTTCTCTAACATTTTTTGTTGCTTTTGGCTAAAATCATTTGAGTTTCACTAGTCACATGTTTTAACAAGCAACACTTGTTATTGAACTAATAACAGGCGTGTGTCGAAAATTGACTTTATTTTCCATACGGAGTCTAACCAATAATATCAATCTTTGCCAAAAAGCTCTCAAACCTGAAAACACATGAGGCAAAAGTGCAAAACATCACAAAACTAACTAAACTAACACGCCGCGATATTTTTGTATTGCAATCATTGTAGCCTACAGTTGTAACAGCGTAACAGTCGTTTTACTCCCGTATCGCTCATTATAAAGAACGTTTAACGTGTCCCAAAAAACAGCTATCAATTAATCACCAAACGTCTTATAAACAAGTATTGCCAGGAGCAACACCTTGCAAAAATTATAACAATAGGCCTAGGCCTTTATATGGCTCTGCTCCTGCCTAGATTCGAACTCAGAACTGCCTGAAAGTTGCAGACCTGTTTTGGAAATACGTGCATTAACCCACTCGACCGTCAGACAACGCTATCTGCTTCGAGTAGGCCTATTGGGTAGGACAGTAGCCTACACTGGTTGCTGTGGCACAGTCTTGAGTGACCGAATTCGTTTTTTTCTTTGTCATATGCATGCTGTCATTTTGTTAACATTACTGTTAAGGAGATGCTGTAGGCAAAGTCTATATTTCAACCTCGTTAGTGTAGTAAAAAAAATATCAGAACTATTCACAAGGTTTCTGGGCAGCATATTTATGTTCTGTTAGCAAGCGAACTTCTCATGACTACCGACAAAGTAGCCTACTGCCAGCTGACGAAGCTCTCATTTTAAAACATTACTGAGAGACAGGCACTGTACAATCAAGAAATCTTGCCACTGAATCCAAAACTATGTTTAACATTATGTACAAAGCTTAGGCTACAGTGGACTAGCATGTTGCAGGGGCTGCTAAAAACACAGAGAAACGCACTGAAAACTCGGCCAATCACAGCCCTTGTTGTCGAATGCGCCGTCTGGTTCGACCGTGGAACGCCACAGCGGACTATGCTGCCCCCAAGCGGCTGCAGTTGTACTTACATTTCACCCAGCTGCGTGAATCACCATGATCGTGAATGAAGTGTCAATTTTTAACTGGGACCCACTGTATGTGTGTGTGTGTATATGTGTGTGTGTGTGTGTGTGTGTGTGTGTGTGTGTGTGTGTGTGTGTGTGTGTGTGTGTGTGCGTGCGTACTTTGGCACAGCCTCCCCCGGTGACAGTGAGGTCACCACGCTGCTTCCTGGTTGTGTGACGTAGAAGAGCTGCTGCTCGTTCCTCTCCGGCTCGATGCGGCACTCGTGCTCATGGCCCCACACCACTAGGTCCAGGAAGTCGTCCAGGAACTGCTCCGGAATGTAGTTAGTAGCACCATGCTTACTCCTGCACACACACACACACACACACACACACACACACACACACACACACACACACACACACACATCAGGAACTGCTCCGGGATGTAGTTAGTAGCACCATGCTTACTCCTGCACACACACACACACACACACACACATCAGGTGTGTGTGTGTGGTGTGTGCATGCACGTATGTGTGTGTGTGTGTGCAAGAGAAAGAGAGAGCGAGAGAGAGTGTGCGTGAGTGTTGATGAGTGTGTGTGTGTGTGTGTGCGTGATGAGGATGAGTGTGTGTGTGTGTGTGTGTGTGTGTGTGTGTGTGTGTGTGTGTGTGAGAGTGTGTGTACCTATTCTGGTGGATGACAAACATATTAAACCAGCTTCCCTCCTCCTCACGGGGGCGAAGCATGCACACCTGGTTACCAACGAACATCCTGTAGAGTCTTTCATCAGGGATGGAGCCTGCATACACACACACACACGCACACGCACACGCACACGCACACACATTTCGGAATACATATTGACGTTTTTGTTTAGGTTATAGAGACAGCTTGCTACTGTTTAGGTTATAGAGACAGCTTGCTACTGAGGAAAAACTAAATGGCTCCAGTGTAGACATGGTTAGGATGGAAAACATATTTTTGTCAACTCCATCAGGTGTCAACTCTGTCGGGTGTCAACTCCGTCAGATTTTACCTCTGACAGTGTTTACGTTTAAGCTGACGGAATTGAAAAGTGCTCCCAAAAACTCTATATGTAATGTATAACAATCACATAAAATAACTAGACTGCATTTCCGGCGGGAACTGCGAAAGGGTGCTTGCCCTGGTCCGGTCAGCAACGTGAGCAGACAGTGACATACGCTATGCTGAACCTGGCTTGATCCAGGCATTCTAACAGTGCCTTTCAGTGTTGGAGCAGTGGCAATATCTCAAAAGCTCTAGGAGAGGGCTATTCAACTATTGGCTTGCGGGGTGAATGCAGTTCGTTGGCTTTTACCTGTGGCCTGCCTTCGAATTTAGCTTCTATGACTAAGATCAAATCAATAACATAGAACGACAGCAATGATTGGCTGCAAAAACAAATAATGTCACGTGTCTTGTGCCTTTCAAACTGGGCTATCAGGTAACCTACAGAAGAATTGAAATTATGAAATATGACCACATTTGATCACATTTAGGAGTCTAGCAGGAGGTCCAGTGTCTATGTATTCCTATGGGAGAAATGAACATGTTCACAGAATATGACCAATCCCTTAGCCCTACATTCAGCCATGTAAGTCTTGAACCCAATTTCTAGAAGCCACATGTCTCCCTAACATTCCGACATTGAAACTGTATTTTCCAACGAAACAAATAAAGACAAAAATAGTTTTGTTCGTGATCTGTCACTGTCTCCTCAAAGCTCTGGTGCAAAGCCACCTGTTCTCAGAGGCTCTAGACTCAGAGATGGTTGATAAACTAACCTAACATATTTTTTGCTAGAACTATAATAAGCTTTATTTGTATAGCACCTTTCATACACAGAATGCAGATCAAAGTGCTTTACATTTGAAGCATGAAACACAATAATAGTCAGTCAGTCATTATCAATCACTTTTCTTCATTGCTGGGGCCGTTTATGATTCTCTCAGCAACATATCAAAAATATAGAAAATGACATGTCATAAGACTGGCAGCCCTAATCCTCTTACCCCCCACAAGCACGCCATATGGCAACTGTGGCAAGGAAAAACTCCCATATTCCAGGAAGAAACCTTGAGCAGAACCTGACTTAATAGGGGAGCCCATCTGCTTCTGGCTGGCTGCGCCCTCAATAGCAGCAGATGTAGAATAATCTGAAAAAAGTAGTCTACAGGATAAGATGAGTTAACTAAAAGCTTTCCTGTACAGGTATGTTTTCAGATTTTTTAAAAATATTGACTGAACTCGCCTGCTTGATGTACAGAGGCAGGGTGTTCCATAGTTTGGGGCATAATGGATAAAAGCAGCTTCTCCACTTTGTTTGTGGAGCACTTTGGAATGCGATTAAAAGATTAGAATTGGATGATCTAAGTTTCCTTTGTGGTTGATAAGATATTAAAAGCTCAGAGATATATGAAGGTGCTATGCCATTCAGAGCTTTGTAAGTAATTAACATAACCTTAAAATCAATTCTATAGGAAATAGGGAGCCAGTGCAGTTCAGCCAACACGGGGTGATGTGTTCTCTCTTCTTAGTCTTAGTTAAAAAGTCTAGCCGCAGAGTTCTGTATGAGTGCCAATTTCTTTAGATGTTTTTGGGAAGACCAGTGAAAAGTGCATTGCAGTAGTCTAACCTGCTAGTGATAAAGGCGTGAATTAGTTTTTCTGCATCTTGTTGAGTTAGAAAGTGTCGCACTTTGGCAATGTTTCTCAAGTGGAAATAGGCTGTCTGAGTAACTTTACTGATATGGGGCTTAAAACTTAACTCTGCATCTAAGATGACACCGAGGCTTGTTACTTTTGGTTTGACCTGGTGCGCCAAGTTCCCAGATTACTAAGAACAATATCTCGCTTTTAGTTTTGGTCCAACCAAAAGTACCTCTGTTTTGTCATCATTTAGTTTCAAAAATGTTTTGCTCATCCACTGATTAATGGAGGTTAGGCATGCAGTGAGGGAGCAAAGGCCATCTGGGTTAGTTGGCTCCACAGAAATATACAATTGGGTATCATCTGCGTAGCTGTGGAAGTTTACATTATGCTGACTTAAGACGTTTCCCAGTGGAAGCATATATAGGGAAAATAGCAGGGGACCAAGGCAGCTCCCCTGGGCCACACCAAAAGGCAAGTCATATTTTTCAGATACAGTACATGATCTCCTAGACTGATATAAAAAAAATCTCTGCCAGTAATGTAGGTTTGAAAACCAGTTTAGAGCATTATCAGAGAGACCCACCCACTTCAAGAAGGCGGTGAATTAGGATGCTATGATCAATGGTGTCAAATGCTGCATTCAAATCCAGAAGAATAAGGGATTGAGACTTTGTTTGAGTCAGTAGCCAGTCTGAGATCATTGACTATTTTTACTACAGCCGTTTCTGTGCTGTGATTTGATCTAAAACCTGATTGGAATTTTTTCAAGGATACTGTTTTCGTTGAGGAAGATATTTAACTGATTACAAACAACTTTTTCAAGTACTTTGCTCAGGAACGGTAGATTTGATATAGGCCTGTAGTTGCTCAGATTGGTATGGTCAAGATTTGACTTTTAAGTAAAGGTTTCACAACAGCGGTTTTAAAAGCAGTTGGAAATATACCTGTTTCTAATGAGGTATTTATTACCTTGAGAATAAAGGGAGCTAAGCTATCATATACTTTTTGAGGAATCTAGTAGGGATTGGATCTAAAACACATGTTGAGGAGCGGTTTGAGTTATAATTTTACCAAGCTCAGATTGAGTAATAGTGCTAAAGGACCTTAATTTTGGGGGCTGTTTTTTTGGGTGTACTATCAAACATATTACTTGTGTTACCAATATCCTCCCTTATAGAAATGACTTTGTTTTTGAAGAAGTCTGCAAATTCTTTCATCTTAGAGAGGATGCCTGACTGAGTGTATCAAAAGGTGTTTGATGCAATAGCCTATCAATGGTAGAGAACAACACCCTAGAGTTTCCACTGTTTTCAGCAATTACCTTAGAGAAGTGGTTCCTTCTCTCATTCCAAATAGCTCTATTATAATTTGCTATTTTTTCTTTTAGAATGGCACGGTGAACCTGTAACTTAGTTTTTTCTCCATGTTCTCTCAGCTTTTCTACATGATCTTTTTAGATCATGGATATTTTCGTTCATCCAAGGTGTCAGTTTGCTACAGGGCCTTTTTTTAGTCTTTAAGGGTGCCACTCGTGTCAAGCAGAGCGCCTAATTCACGATTGAGAGCCTCTACCATTTGATCAATGGAATGATGTAAAATATCTAAATGAATGGAGTCTATAAGAGCTATGAACTGCTGTTCTGCTCTAATGTCCAAGAGTCGCGATTTGATTGCAATTTCGGGATGAATTTTTGGAATATGTAGTACTACATTAAAAGATA
Source organism: Alosa alosa (assembly GCF_017589495.1). Taxonomy (NCBI): domain Eukaryota; kingdom Metazoa; phylum Chordata; class Actinopteri; order Clupeiformes; family Clupeidae; genus Alosa; species Alosa alosa. The sequence continues at coordinate 32,988,946 of NC_063203.1, forward strand.
CACAATAATGATCAGACATATTTATATCATTTACTGATAAGTCTGTGACTTCTATCCCTCTAGAAATGACTAGATCGAGGGTGTTGCCAAGGTTGTGGGTGGGTCCTGTAACATGCTGCTTTAGCTCTAAACTGTCCAACACATTAAAAAACTTACTGGCTTTAGCATCAGTTGTCTTATTGACATGAATATTAAAATCGCCATTTACAATTATCCGATCACCGCTAGTGATGATGAGCGACATAAGTTCAGAAAACTGGTCGAGAAAGCCAGTCCATAGTTTAGGAGGGCGGTATAAGGTTAATAGAAGTACAGCTGGGTCAGCCTTCAGAGTGAGGGCAATATACTCAAAGGAAGCGAATTAAAAAGTTGACTCTAGTGCAACTATATTTGTTTGAGAGAATGGAGGCAATTCCACCACCTCGTTTGCCTTGTCTAATTGAGTGGAAGAAATTATAATTTGGGGACAAGTTTCAACAAGAACAGCTTCGCTGTCTGAAGTCTGCCAGGTTTCAACAAGAAACAGAAAATCCAATTTTTTTTCACTAATAAAATCATTGATTGCAAAGGTTTTGGTAGTAAGTGCACCTATATTTAGTAAACCCATGTTAGCTGAAAATGCCTCTGGCTTTGAGGAATATGCTGAGGTATGGAAAGAATATTTGTTAGGTTTCTAGTTTTAAATTTGTCTTTTTTTTTTTACTATCGTTGGGTAGAAATCAACGTTGGAATAGAACTATAAGCATAAGTCATGCTATTGCATGAAGCAGCTTGATCTATGGTAGTAGTATTGTATGTTACCCTGCAGAAAACATTCTCAGACCCATCCACATGTATAATGCCATTCGAATCAATACCTGGGGGGCGTGAATCTGTAATATTTTCTACAGAATGTCAATGCCTCAGTGTAGACGCTATGTTGTCAGAGAGTAGTCTGGCTCCATGTTGGTTTGGGTGGAGACCATCCCGCTTCAGCATACTGGGCCTCTCTCAGAACAAGCCCCAGTTGTTGACATAGGGGATGCTTAGGGAGCGCAGTAGCGTTTGAGCCAGGTGTGGAGATCGAACAGTCTGGACCATCTCTCAGCACCTTTTTTCTGTAGGTAGGGGAGAGGCTCAGAGATGACAAAGCGTTTTTCTGTGCCCATCAGGGTGGTGATGAGAGTTTTGTAGTTTTCCTGCAGTGCTACTGACTGCTTATCTCTGATGTCGTTTGTGCCCACGTGTACGATGATGTTGTTGACCTTGGTGTGGCAGGCCAGGATGCTTGGGACTAGTAGACTACCACAAAGTTGCTGAACATATGTTATTTCAGGTTTGTTTGCAACAATATATAAGTTTAACCAAAGTTCTTAGCTGCTAGCTAGCTAGCGAACATTCCCATTCACTTTCTGTTTACTGTGCTAACGTTAGCTAGCTAGCTAGCTCGGTTAACGGGGCAAAATGAAATTATTCATTCCGTGTCCGAAAGTGTGTTTCATTGGCATCACACGCAAACAATGACTGTAAAATAGTATACAAAATTATATGTATTTATATATGTTATTATTGCTTATTCAGAGAAAAGTTTATGTTTTGACACGCCTATTTAGGAGTCCGGAACTAGTGCCATTTCGTTCCATTGGTGAATCGTCTCATGATTCATCTTAGTTAACTATAGAATCTTTGGCTAAGATCTTTGGTTGCTATGAAGGCCAGTCATTCTAAATGGATAGTTGCTATGGCCAAAGGCCAGTTCTATCTCTGCCGTTGTCAAGCGGGCATATCCTAGAATTCTGATTAAGTTATTTTATTTGAAACATCTCTATTTTACTTAGCCTACTTCCATACAGCGAGTCCCATTAAGAAGTAGCCACTTAATTCGTGCTTACCGTGATTCACGCAGCAACATTATTAAATTAATCTGTCACCATATGCCTACGTTTACAAAGAGGAGAACATTTTAATTTGATTCACAATGAACGTTACATTTAATGTACATGTTGACAATGAGTAGGCTAGTTTTGGTTGTTGTTGGTGGTGTTACTGCATCCCTTAGTTATGCCTACAATGCAACATTGTTCCCTCGCGATTGGAAGCTCCTGTAGACATATTTCAAAACATTGCGACGTGAAATGCCACCACAAAAAACAGTTTGTGAATCGGTCTTAGTGAGTTAGGAGTCCTCGTGACTTCTTTTAAGCTGTCACAGACTCAGGTGCTACTTTTAGGGCTAAAATTCTTCCTGAATTACTCTTAAAAAAAAAAAATAGGAGTCCTAAAGTTACGAGTGACAAAGTTACGAGTACAAGCATCTCATATCAAATGACCATGGCATTACGCTAAGCAACATCTCTTTCCTATGACATAGCTAGCTAACTTCTAAGAAGTTCTTCTAAGAAATGAATGATGTTAAATCTCCGCTTAGCATTCTAATAACAGAAGGGGCACATTTATGTGGACCACTACAACATGACTCATTATGTCTGTACTTGGCCACGAACTCACAACGTGTCTCTCTGAAGCTCTGTTCTAGAATCTTTGCTCTGAAGGCCGTTCCCAGCGTTGCTAGGTAACATCAAATAAACGAAATGAGAGTCTTCCAGGTATTAAAAGTGTACGTGTGATTACGAATGGATGTGTGTGGTTTGCAATTAGAATAAACAAGAAATAACATTTCCAATAATTTCCCATGATAAATTACATAATATTTGTACCTTCCTTACTTGTGAAGCTCACACTAATTCCCGCATTTAGTGAAATGTAATACAACGTTGCCACCTAGCGTTCAGATGTAGGCTATTTAACATTAACGTGACATTTCCTGCTTATTCTTTCGTCAACTCCATGCTTTTAGGAAACAATCTTTTTATTATAGTTCCCTCTTCAATGAGCGATTAACAGCTTGTTTTTGTAACAGAGATAGCTGTTTATTGTCCCTAGGTTTACAGAAACACCTATTCATATTAATACGTAGCCTATGGAGTGCTGCCGACCACTGTTCATTACATGGCCCAGAATGCCTTGCATGTCTTTACAACAAAACAACACAGTAAAACCTAAATGCCCGTAAACATATGCATTTACATACTTGTAACATTTTTAATAATACTCTCCCATCATGATATTTAACAATGAACATTTTTATTTGAATACTGTCAATGTGAAAATAACTGTACTACGTCAGCATTAAATAGCTAATGTTCTCCTTACCATTTCAGTTCGTAAGTCCATACTATCCCTGGCTGAGCAAGGATTTCATGATTGGGCAAGGCTGCCCAGAGACATTGTGCATACTTGGAAGGCATTGTGGTAGTAGTGCAACTGCAAATGTGAAAGGTGATAGTTACCAAATACGGGTGGGTGGTTTGCCAAATGCTGGAAACTTTTGGAATGTTTTCTTTTTTTTTTTTTAGCTTATGCACCCTCACATTGGAGTCCCGAGTTCAAATACAAAATTTGGTATTGATATGTGACAGTGTTCCTGAGATATGGACGACTTCCTGTTTGAACCGTTAGCGATTTAGTTTGGCTGTGACGGGCAAAGCGCTTCGAAAATCCTTCTGGTAACTTTTGTGAGGCTTGGTCCAAGGATAATGTACGTCAAGTTTCGTGGCGTTCAGACCAAATTTGTGACCTGTGAAAATTTAGTTTCGTTTTCTGTTCAATCCAATATGGCGGTCATCTTTGCGAGCAACTTACACCGGTGCTGACCGGACGTTTTAAAGTTGGAACGGTGTCTCTGTCTCAGGCGCTAGAGCTGTCCCTAGGCGCTAGAGCTGACAAAAAATTAGGGAGACGGGAAAAATAATAATAAAATTTAAGAAGAACAATAAGTGTGCTGCTTTGCAAGCACACTTAATTATAAGCTAATGAAGTTAGAAGAGGCCATGGGACAAGTGTCAGCCAATAAAATGAAAGCTCATTCATTCATCTAGTTGGTGACTCACCAATGCCGTAGAGGGCGATGTGGGTGGAGCCTTTCTGCAGCAGGATTGGGCTGATCGGACACACACACACACGCACACAGACTCACCAATGCCGTAGAGGGCGATGTGGGTGGAGCCTTTCTGCAGCAGGATTGGGCTGATCTCCACCTTCTCCACCGACTGACTCCGCCCAAAATGGTTAACCAACCCGGCAACGCTCAAGACATCGAGAGCACATAGGCCATCCGCCTACACACACACACACACACACACCCACACACCTTTCAATCTATCATGTTGGTGTAGCAACTAGGTCTTAATATGAAGCTGTGTGTGTGTGTGGGGGGGGGGTATTGGTGTAGTATACAAGGTGACGCTGTGATACTGACATTTTAGATGCCTGATTAGGAGACTGCCAGTTGTTCACAGAACCCCACAGACCCCGTTTCACCCCTACACACCCTCCAACCCTAGTTCTCCCAACACCCCTACCCTGAGGTATACATCTCCCTACACTTTTATGACACCCTCCTCTATTGACACCCCACACACCCCTACACACCTACACCCCTACACACCCTCCTTCACCCCTACACCCTCCTTCACCCCTACACACCCCTCTACACCCCCTATACCCCCTACACACCCTCCTTCACCCCCCTACACACCCTCCTTCACCACCCTACACCCCTACACACCCTCCTACACACCCCTACTCACCCTCTTTAGCTACTAGCCACTGTTTATCTTGGGATTTCTTAGGAACAGAGGCGTGTAGAAATAAACGGTTTGTACCCACCGAGAGCTTAAAGTCTCACCTTTCAAACAAGCCATAGTATGTGTGAGGTTGCTATGGGAATGAGGCTGTTGTACACTATAGTTCTTGCACCACTGTCCAATGACTGCATTTGGACAGGGTATTGATTTGAACTTACTGATTACATTTTCAACACTAACACTGATCTGAACTTCTGAAACACACACACACACACACACACACACACACACACACACACACACACACACACACACACACACACACACACACACACACGCGCGTGCGCGTAGCAAGCTTACCCCTGTAGGGTCGTCATGGTTTCCATGTACACTGAAGACGGGTATGGAGATGTTAAGATTCTCATCCTGGTAATTCACCCAGGGGAACCTGTGCACACACACACACACACACACACAACGTTAATACATACCTAACATGCACTCTATATTAGACACACACACTCACACAACAACACTCATAACGACACATACACTCACTTCTAACACAAACACACATGCACATGTTAATATACCTAACATACATAGGCGTGTGTGTGTGTGTGTGTGTGTGTGTGTGTGTGTGTGTGTGTGTGTGTATGGGTGCATGTGTGTAGATGTCCTCTGTAATCTGATTGGTCTAGGCGTGTGTGTGTGTGTGTGTGTGTGTGTGTGTGTGTGTGTATGTGTATGAGAGCATGTGTGTAGATGTCCTCTGTAATCTGATGGTCTAGGGCCTATTGATCTCTACACACACTCTGGATAATCTAATTGGTCTAGGCGTGTGTGTGTGTGTATGAGAGCACGTGTGTAGATGTCCTCTGTAATCTGATTGGTCTAGGTGTGTGAGTGTGTGTGTGTGTATGAGAGCATGTGTGTAGATGTCCTCTGTAATCTAATTGATCTAGGCGTGTGTGTGTGTGTGTGTTTGAGCGCATGTGTGTAGATGTCCTCTGTAATCTGATTGGTCTAGGGCCTATTGATCTCTACACACACTCTGGATAATCTGATTGGTCTAGGTGTGTGTGTGTGTGTGTGTGTGTGTGTGTATGAGAGCATGTGTGTAGATGTCCTCTGTAATCTGATTGGTCTAGGGCCTATTGATCTCTACACACACTCTGTAATCTGATTGGTCTAGGCGTGTGTGTGTGTATGAGAGCATGTGTGTAGATGTCCTCTGTAATCTGATTGGTCTAGGGCCTATTGATCTCTACAGACACTCTGGATAATCTGATTGGTCTAGGTGTGTGTGTGTGTGTGTGTGTGTGTGTGTGTATGAGAGCATGTGTGTAGATGTCCTCTGTAATCTGATTGGTCTAGGGCCTATTGATCTCTACACACACTCTGTAATCTGATTGGTCTAGGCGTGTGTGTGTATGAGAGCATGTGTGTAGATGTCCTCTGTAATCTGATTGGTCTAGGGCCTATTGATCTCTACAGACACTCTGGATAATCTGATTGGTCTAGGTGTGTGTGTGTGTGTGTGTGTGTGTATGAGAGCATGTGTGTAGATGTCCTCTGTAATCTGATTGGTCTAGGGCCTATTGATCTGTAATCTGATTGGTCTAGGGCAGAGATGGGCAACTGGCGGCCCTCCTCCTCACTCAGTGTGGCCCACGGATCAATTTTGAAATGTTTGTTTCACGTGGTTTGAAATGTCATTAAAATGTTCGTTTCACGTGTTTTGAAATGTCATTAAAATGTTTGTTTCACATGGTTTTTACCACATCTGAATCTGAACAGGATCCTTATTGTAATGATACGGTCCACCGATAGGGGCGCTTCCTATATAAAACATTATTATATATATATATATATATATATATATATATTATAAAACATCCAGCGGAGTCGAGCTTTCTTCACTAGCGAGAGAGGAAGAGACACGGTTTAAAGAAAACTGGGAAAGGTTCATACAAGGTGGGAAACAGCTGATCTTATCACAGAATTCAAAGTCAACTTATGTGTTTAGTAGGCTATGCTTAGAAACGAAACCAGCCGTGAACTTACGTCAACACTACAACACCATGCACCACGAAGATGATTGGTCATGGAAATTCAGGATTTTTCTCAGGGAAAAGATTTGACTTAGAGTGGGAACCCTGGTAAAGATACACTAACAACAGAGCCTTTTTACAAGAGTCACTATTACCCATTACAGTGGGAAAAAAGGTTTATTGTGAATGTGTAATATTTTTTAGTTTATTTCAAGTTTATTGGTGAATAGAAGCAATATTAAAAATATTCAATTAATGCATGTTTAATAAACCGTGCAGACATAGGCTAGGCCTACTGTATATATTTTTAATACTCCTGATTCCTGATATCCCAGTGGTGGACGTGTACAGTCACATCTAGCCCTCTGACAGCGACAAGAACATTTTGTGGCCCTCTCTATCATCAAAGTTGCCCATCCCTGATCTAGGGGGTATTCCAAGTACATAGATAGATAGATAGAAAGATAAATACTTTATTAATACTTTATTGATTTATTGATATTGATGTGTATAGTATTGTGGGTAATGTAGTGCTTGTGTATAGTATTTTGGGTAATGTGGTGCTTGTATATAGTAAGTGCTTGTGTATAGTATTGTGGGTAATGTAGTGCTTGTGTATAGTATTGTGGGTAATGTAGTGCTTGTGTATAGTAAGTACTTGTGTATAGTATTGTGGGTAATGTGGTGCTTGTGTATAGTATTGTGGGTAATGTAGTGCTTGTGTATAGTGTATAGTATTGTGGGTAATGTAGTGCTTGTGTATAGTATTGTGGGTAATGTAGTGCTTGTGTATAGTATTTTGGGTAATGTGGTGCTTGTATATAGTAAGTGCTTGTGTATAGTATTGTGGGTAATGTAGTGCTTGTGTATAGTAAGTACTTGTGTATAGTATTGTGGGTAATGTGGTGCTTGTGTATAGTATTGTGGGTAATGTAGTGCTTGTGTATAGTGTATAGTATTGTGGGTAATGTAGTGCTTGTGTATAGTATTGTGGGTAATGTAGTGCTTGTGTATAGTGTATAGTATTGTGGGTAATGTAGTGCTTGTGTATAGTATTGTGGGTAATGTAGTGCTTGTGTATAGTATTGTGGGTAATGTAGTATCTTGGGTAGGTTCTTTACTTGCTGTGTCCAAAGTTGACAGCCTGGTCACTGAGTATCTGGAAGCTGATTGGCTGATCCCCCATGCAGTAGCGGCGTAGAGTCTCCATGCAGCAGTGCAGCGATTTACGGGACGGCTTGTTCTCATGGAACAGATCTCCCCCCAGCAGCACGAAATCAACCTACACACACACACACACACACACACACACACTATGAGAATTATTGGGAATTGACGGGAATTAACTGGGAATTTTGGGCAATTCATACAAACTGCTTCATATACAAACATTAACATTTTGTTTCATAATAAGCAATGTAATTTCTTTGTTTGTATTTTCGCTTAGCTTAGCATACAAAGCTAGCTATCATGCTAGCAGGAATCCCATTCTCTGCCTATGGTTTACTAGCTTGCTAAGATAGCAACACCAAAACCACTGAACTGCCCAAGATACACCACGCCACTCAACAACACAATCCGATTGGTTGGAACATTGACTGACTATCACTTTTCCCAGTCAGAATCCCAGAAAATGGTAAATCAAACAAAAAATATATAAAAATAATGACACAACATAACACCCCAAACCAACCAGATTATGATTATTTATAAAGCCGTCAAGCTAAATCAGACAGGCAATATGACCATATGGTTATTAACCGTCCCATTAGCATTTAATGACACACACACACACACTCTACCCACAACTAGGTAAAACAACTGGGTAGCGGAGCCTGATTTAATTGGGGAGGGGCCAGGATTAAAGTGGGCTGGTCCATGTATATGGGGAGGGGCCAGGATTAAAGTGGGCTGGTCCATGTATATGGGGAGGGGCTAGGATTAAAGTGGGCCGGTCCATGTATATGGGGAGGGGCCAGGATTAAAGTGGGCTGGTCCATGTATATGGGGAGGGGCCAGGATTAAAGTGGGTGGGCCCATTCCTGTGGAGAGGGGCTGCTGGAAGTGAGAGGAGAGGGGCTGTGATCATGCAGTAATTACAAACAACCATATTCTGCATGTACAGATTTTTTCCAGTGCGTGTGTGTGTCCTGTGTGTGTGTTTCTGTTCATGTGCATGTAGTGTGTGCGCTTACGTGCGCACACAAGTGTGTGGTCGTGTGCAAGCGGTGTGTGTGTGTGTGTGTGCATGTATGTTTCTGTGCATGTGAGTGTGTGTGTATGTTTCTGTGGAAGTGAGCGTAAGTGTGTGTGTGTGTGTGTGCGTGTATGCTTCTGTGCATGTGGTGTGTGTGTGTGTGTATGTTACTGTGCATGTGGTGTGTACCTGGTGTTGTTTTGCATAGCTCATGATCTCGTTGTGTGTGTGTGTGGGTGTGTGTGTGTGTGTGTTCCTGGTGTTGTTTGGCGTAACTCATGATCTCGTTGTGTGTGTGTGTGTGTACCTGGTGTTGTTTGGCGTAGCTCATGATCTCGTTGAAGGTGTTGAAAGTGTCCTCTCCTCTGATGGCATCTTTCTCCAGGTAGCCCAGATGGATGTCTGTCGCAAGCAGGATCTTAAAGGTGTCGTCATCATCCCTACACACACACACACACACACACACACACACACACACAATATGCAAGATCTTACAGTTGTCCGTTTTCATCATACACACATCAGATGCAATGATCTCGCAGGTTTACAATAATCTGTCTCAATGATCTGGCGAGTGGACACACACACAAACAAACACGCACGCGCACACACACACACACACACACACACACACACACACACACACACACAGAGTTACAGGCGGACTGGTTAGGTTGTGTGCTCAACTCACGCGGGGTTTGCAGAAGTCATCTTAAGTGGACTGTTTGTTTCCGATGTCAGTCAAAGCGCTTCTGTGTCCGCGTGCAGACCTGCAGAATCAGGTGGAGACGGGACAACGTGAGGCTATTCTGGGTGCAAGGCCAGCACGTCACCAAAATCAAACGAACACAATCATTTATTGTCACTACACCCGTCTGATTGTAAGTTCTTAGACGTTAAAACCACCACTCGTGTCACTCTCCATACATGTATAAATTACCTTTAAATGTCACGTCTCGAACTTTAAGTTCAACTTAGTTTCTATTTCCTCATGAGGTTCATGTGAATGTGCAAATCTGAAATCTCCCTCCTGCGGAAGTTGACTATCCGCCAGAGCGTTCTGGCATATGTAGTTTTTTAATCCAACAGAAACAAGTCTTAGACATCCATAAGAACTACAACACCCAAAGCACACACACCAAAATATTCTATGACGCGAAGACAGCTTGAAGTTGTGGAAACAGGGGACGGTGGTAGGTGGATGAACGGGTTATCTTTCGGGACCAACACGGAATGTGAGTAGTTGAAGGAAGACAACGCGTTCAGGTGTGTGGATATAAACGTAATTTATTCATTCAGCCGGAGCTAGAGATTGGTAAAGCAAGGCTTGGTGAAACACCGACACATTTGAAACACGTTGTGCACGGTGCCGAATGCACCCCCACGACTGAATAGCTTTAACATTAGGCCTACTTCAGATGAACAGCTGGCCCAAAACTAATACATCGTTGTAATTAGAGTAAAGATGAAAACATACTGTATCGTAGTGATCGTGTCCTCGAACACGTTAGCGACCACGAAAGAGGACCGCCGTTACGCTATCCGGCAAAAAATTCTGTGGTCACCGCTATTTACCGATTTACGGCTCCCACTGACTTCCATTCAACACATGTAAACAATACGTACTTGCTATGTGCTAAAACTAACGCCGCTGACTTATGCCAGCAACCATTTCACTTTGATAGTAAACTACGTTTTCGTACAATATATATACAGCAAGAATAACAGAATAATTTGCCGGATAGCGAGACGGCGGTCGAAATAGGTAGTAAATATGAGCAAACAGACTTAACCCTTTAGGCGCCAGAGTTTTTTTTTCGAAACGTTCGATTTTGACATCTTCATTTCAAAAGGCTATATCTTAAAAGTGATAAGAGATAGAGACTTAATGTAAATTAGAGAAATATTAAGGATGACCCAAAGTTTATGTAGGGATTAAACTCAATCAGGCCAATGACATCGTGTATATAGTCGTTAGGTGGGCTTAACATAATGATTGATGGCAGAGTTGCAACGGTTTGGCTTGAATTCCCTGCTACTTGAATATAAATAAGATGGATATTGTTGTTGGCGAACAGTGTGACACGAGTTAAGCTTTTATTAAGTTGGCAAACGTTTGAACTAGCCAACTAGCTCCGCTGGTGGGAAACGCATGGGACTCATAGCGCTGCCGCTGTCCTATTGCGTGCAGAGGGAATTTGAAAGACAACTGATTATCCCGCCCCTCGGACTGAGCACTGCGAACGGTGAGTGCCCAGACCCTACATTTTAATGTGGGTCTGGCTCGTCAGGCTAAGAATACTGATGAGAGTGGCAGAATACTGATGATGCACAGTCAAGCCATAGCTCAAGCCACTGCACTCTCACTCTCTTTCTCTTCCTCACATACACACTCACATACACAAACATGTTCTCTCCCTCACATACACACACTCTCTCACACTCTCTCTCTTACACACTCTCTCACTCACACACACTTCATATATTCCCTCTGTCTCTCCCTCTCTCGCACACACACAGTCACACACACTGTTGCTGAGTAGGAAAAGGCCTCATTTTAGCACATCATTCCTGATGTATCTCTGTTGCTTTTAAATTGTTGTACATCCCAGAATAGAGAAGCATGGCAGAAGGAAGTAGTGGTATTCAGGGGGAGTGTTTAATACATTGTTCAGATGATAAACCTTGTGGCACCTACTGTATGAACATAAAGTCATGGAACACACTACTGAGAGCAGCTGAAATAAGAGCCTATCGCCCCATCCTTGATCTTGCTAAAGATCTCCCTGAGGGTAGAATACCATCCATATTGTATCACAGAAAATGGCGTAGCATCTTTACTATAAGGAAACTGCTTGACAAGATCCTTGCAAAAGACATATCTGCAGAACCGTCTGTCACAGAGGACCGAAAGGGAAGGTCCAACGACTTTAAAGGTCTCATTCACCGAGAAACCGTTTAATACTTGTTACTTTCGAAATACTATAGCTCACTACAAGTTGCATATGCATGCTGCACGTGAAAATTATCTTCTACCTCCATTGCCCACATTAGCCAATGAAAGAAAATACACGGAAAAACAAGCGAATCAGAAAGAGCCCTTCCCAATGATGCCGAAGGGAAACTGACTATTCATGGCCTCGCCCACCTTGGCTTGTGACCGCCTACTGGAAGACTGGAAGATTTTGCGGCTAGGGGATTGTCTCTCTGCAGCTAGTAGGAGTTAACAGCAAGTTGCTAACATGGCGGAAAAAAAATGTGCCTGTGTTATTTGTGGCAATAACACATCAATGTTGCATGTCTTGCCTTAAAAACAAGAGTTGAGGAAGAAATGGTTCGGATTTATCGTTGGAACACCACCACCGAAGTAATGCAACATTAGTTCTGTGTTCCAATCATTTCACTCACTGCCTACAGTTAGAAAGTGGTTTTGCATCGATGTTCTGAAAACCTGGTTCTGTACCGTCATGATGATCGACCACCAGCTCACAGGCTGTAAGTACAAACAAACTTTTCCACCTAACGTCTGTTACAAAATAGCATGTTCATATTCTTCACGTTAGCATGCATGAAAAGGGTAGCCTACAAGCTAGGCTTAGGCTAGCCTATATTACAGGAAGCTACACCAGGAACTGAAGTGTTCTGTTCGCGACGTGTAAAATCAGAGAATGTCTAATAGGAAGGGCTCTGGTAAAATCCATTAGAGGAATGGTCTATTTTCCCGAACGTAGCCTACAGGCCACTAACACGCCAGGTGTAGCTACTTCCATTGATTAGGCCTATTGGAAGCTAATTGTTGCAGTACATAACGCGAACGGAATGCTTCAGTTACACGCATAAGAAACTGACCACACTACCCAGAGATTTAGCTTGTTGAACCTATAATCTTCTAACCTAAGTGTTAAACCACAAATAATAATATTAGCAACAATATCTTATGCTCAACTAAGTGCGGGGTATTGTTCTAGTCTAAACAGGGAAAATCAAAAACACAATACCCGTGCACTATTAGGCTAAGTTGCTATCACTAGAGCTCAGGTATTTACACTTCAGTCTAATTTATGTCTTCTTGCCATTATTACATTGACCTTTGTAGGCCTACAATGATGTTTTGTTTGATTACTTGCTGTTTACTTAGTGTTTTGTATGTCTTCCAGAGCACATCCCTTATGTCAAGCTACACAGCTTTCTAGCCTACATTAGGTCATCACGTTAGAAGCAAAGGTTTGTGATCTAACTTTTATTGTTGTGCTAGTTAGTTTCTAGAAGTCTTTTTCTAGTAGGCTAATACAGGTTCGGTTACATGTGCTCGTCAATGTTTGGGAAAGTCAATTCATGGATTTCTTCAGGTCACCTTCCACAGGTGTATAAAATCAAGCACCTCGATTATGAATGTAGACTGCATGGTGCTTGATTAATACATCTGTGTAAATGGACCTGATGAAACCCATGAATTGCATAACAGATAGAATTGATATTACCGAATGTCTTCTTGTGGGTGTGCTACTTAGTACATCATACACCTTACCACAGTATTTTTGTTTCCATTGTGCCAGTACAGTTTTGTGTGAGATAGTGAATGTCCTGTGTACTATTAGTATCTTGTAACTTGACAGTAATACACATTTATTTACTTTAGGTACCCAAACAGAATACTTAATGAAAAGTATGAGTATTGATACAAGCACTTCGCATACACCATGGGCATGGGGGCATGCTACCTCTACTGCCATCAAGCCTGTTCATCCAAGGCCAGCTAGAAGACCTCGGGTTGATCAAGAGGAGGAGGAGGATGAAAGCGACATCTCCACAATAACACCTGATGGCTCCACCTATGGCCCAGCTAATCAAAGAGCAATGTAATAGAATCATCACAGCCAACTAATGTGTTTTGTGTGTTGTCCCTTCGATCCCCAGGACAATACAAGCGAAACAGCAACTCAGACCTTTTTTCCCTAAATAATCCCAGCACCATCTTACAAAGGATCTGTAGGCCAGATGTCTGCATCGTCTGGCAAAAGAGGACATTGTTAATTCTGTGCATAGTTTGGATGTTCTTGTTTTGTGTTTGCATTATTTTAATAGACTGCAATATTACTATTTGTCAGTGTTTCACGGACCACCTAGCAAAAAAAAAAACCAGTAGACCTACTTCAACAGTATATTACACAATAGGCCTTCTCACTGAACCACCTTGCTTGTTGTCTTTGCACCTTGCTTATGGTGTCAGAGGATTAATATGATTTAAACTGGCATAGGTTACATCAGTGTTGCAGAACTGTTTGGATTTACATACAAGTTGGTTCAATATTGCAAACAACTCATCTGTTATATTTTACCACATCTACTTGTGGAACACTTGAGATTGAGTACCACTGCTGTATGTAAATATAATAAAGTTATTTATTGAAAATTGACCTGTTTTGTATATTTGTTTTAGGAGTTTCATCAGTTTTTGTCCCTTTTAAGCTAAAGGGTTTCTTACATTTCATATCTTCTGTCTCACAGAGGGCCATAGTAGTCATAGTTGAATGTTTAGTGCATTTTGAAGGAGAGTACATTATGTTAAGGCAGACTGGTTCTAATCCTGGGTACAGGGTCATACAGACAACAGGGGTACTGGTGTTGCCCATTTTTCTAACCACATGAGCAATCCCCTTATGAAAAAAAGTGTAGGAATCGTGATAGTATTTTTGGGACAAAATGTTATAGTAATCTTATAGGAATAATGATATTTTGGGACATACTGTAGAAGTACTACTAATAACTCTATAATATCCTATAACTGCTATAGTTTTTCTATAGTAGTCTTATACTATAAGATTCCAATGGTACTTTTTCCTAAGGGTCATACGTGACAGAAAACAACTTGAGTAGGCTAACCTCTGCCAATGTAGGCTATCAAAGCCATAGTTTATACTCATTACTGGAGAAGTCTTGCAGCACACGTTCTCTGCCGTTTTAATTCCAGCCAAATATAGCTAGGAGTAGGTAAGTGTGTTTGCATTTAGAACTATATATATATATTGAGCTATAACCAAGTGGTCTTTCAATGATAGTTATGGTTTGAATTCCATGATACTATCTATTCCGATAGCATACAATTAGCAGGCTAGGTCAGTGGCTGAACTGCATTTAGGGTGCTTATAACCTGTGTTGTGAAGTAAAATATCTACTAGGAAGATTGCAAAGACTTTTGACTGTGTAAAGAAATAGGTCTTTATTTTAAAATGTTTCCAACTGTTTATTACTTGAATGTAAGATGACTATTGCCACAAACGTTTACCTCTTTTAGGAGAAATTTTAAGCGGACATGCAATTGTTACCATTCTATTAAACCAACGCTCACCGACAAAACCATCAGGAAGCGGTTCTTCTTCCTACTGGATCAAACACATGAAGTTGTATCTCCGAAGACATTTTGTGCAAATAGTTTTGACTTGAGTTTTAGCCAGGTTTTAGCACTGTAAAGTTGAATATGGAGCATAGCACAGGCAGAATCGGATGAGGACGACTGGAGGAAGGCCACAGTACTGTTAGCCAATCAGAGGTGACTTCATTAGCATGTCATTAATATTCATGACTAGAGGCTTAAATCCAGTCGTTCCTCCCAGCCCACCTTCCCCACCAAACTAGAACAGCATGAAACAGACGCAGGACAGCATTTTTTTCACCAAAACCGGCTCACAGGGCATTCATCAATACTATAGACCACTGCAACATTAATGAAAAAACGATGAGATGAGACCTTTAAGAGTTAATGAGGCCAAATGTATACAGGTGCTGGTCATATAATTAGAATATCATCAAAAAGTTCAATCATGTCAGTAATTCCATTCAAAAAGTGAAACTTGTATGTTATATTCATTCATTACACATAGACTGATATTTCAAATGTTTAATTATTTTCATTTTGATGATTATAACTGACAACTAATGAAAATCCCAAATTCAGTATCTCAGAAAATTAGAATATTACTTAAGACCAATACAAAAAAAGTTTTTTTTAGAAATGTTGGCCAACTGAAAAATATGAACATGAAAAGTATGAGCATACAGCACTCAATATTTAGTTGGGGCTCATTTTGCCTGAATTACAATGCGGCATGGCATGGAGTCGATCAGTCTGTGGCACTGCTCAGGTGTTATGAGAGCCCAGGTTGCTCTGATAGTGGCCTTCAGCTCTTCTGCATTGTTGGGTCTGGCGTATCACATCTTCCTCTTCACAATACCCCATGGGGTTAAAGTCAGGCGAGTTTGCTGGCCAATTAAGAACAGGGATACCATGGTCCTTCAACCAGGTACTGGTAGCTTTGGCACTGTGTGCAGGTGCCAAGTCCTGTTGGAAAATGAAATCTGCATCTCCATAAAGTTGGTCAGCAGCAGGAAGCATGAAGTGCTCTAAAACTTCCTGGTAGACGGCTGCGTTGACCTTGGACCTCAGAAAACACAATGAACCAACACCAGCAGATGACATGGCCACTCGGCAGCAGTCCAGTCCTTTTTGTCTTTAGCCCAGACGCTTCTGATGCTGTCCACTCTTTGTGAATCTCCCCTACATTTTTGAATGGGTGTCCATTCTTGTCCATTTTTGAATGTGAGTGGGCCGCAGGTAGAATCCAATGGGCCGCATTCACATTTTGTTGAAACAGGTTGCTGGTATCAAATTCAAAATTAACATATATTTTCCATGAAATAGTGAAATTTGTAATTTTCAACATTTGATATGTTGTCTGTGTCCTTTTTGCAACTAAATATGAGTTTAAGAGATTTGTAGATTATTACAATCTGTTTTTATTCACATTTTACACGTCCCAACTTTTTCTGTTTTGGGGTTGTACGTTTTAACAGCCAGTGTGAACGTTTGCATTTCTTGATACCAGAAAAAAGAGATGCATTTGGTTTGAGTATTTTTATTTCAGGTGTTGCCTAAAAATGCAACAAAAACGCATGACGATCGTAATGACACCCTAAATACTGTATGCTGCTTTACAACTATACTACTACCATGTAAACACACACACACTCTCCACTGCACGCTAGCCCAGCTGCTTTACCACTATACTACTACCATGTAAACACACACACACTCTCCACTGCACGCTAGCCCAGCTGCTTTACCACTACACTACTACCATGTAAACACACACACACACACTCTCCACTGCACGCTAACCCAGCTGCTTTTCCACTACACTACTACCATGTAAACACACACACACTCTCCACTGCACGCTAGCCCAGCTGCTTTACCACTATACTACTACCATGTAAACACACACACACTCTCCACTGCACGCTAGCCCAGCTGCTTTACCACTATACTACTACCATGTAAACACACACACACTCTCCACTGCACGCTAGCCCAGCTGCTTTACCACTATACTACTACCATGTAAACACACACACTCTCCACTGCACGCTAACCCAGCTGCTTTTCCACTACACTACTACCATGTAAACACACACACACACACACACTCTACTGCACGCTAGCCCAGCTGCTTATCCACTACACTACTACCATGTAAACACACACACACACACTACTGCACGCTAGCCCAGCTGCTTATCCACTACACTACTACCATGTAAACACACACACACACACACACACTCTACTGCACGCTAGCCCAGCTGCTTATCCACTACACTACTACCATGTAAACACACACACACACACTCTCTACTGCACGCTAGCCCAGCTGCTTATCCACTACACTACTACCATGTAAACACACACACACACACACTCTACTGCACGCTAGCCCAGCTGCTTATCCACTACACTACTACCATGTAAACACACACACACACTCTACTGCACGCTAACCCAGCTGCTTATTCACTACACTAAAAGTACCATGTAAACACACACACACACACTCTCTACTGCACGCTAACCCAGCTGCTTATCCACTACACTACTACCATGTAAACACACTCTCTCTACTGCACGCTAGCCCAGCTGCTTATCCACTACACTACTACCATGTAAACACACACACACACACACACACACACACACACACTCTACTGCACGCTAACCCAGCTGCTTATCCACTACACTACTACCATGTAAACACACACTCACACACACACACACTCACACACAGTTATTTCCCCTTGGGGATCAATAAAGTATCTATCTATCTATCTAAGAGATGCATTTTCAGACCAGGTGTCTATTCTGACCGTGTGTGTCATACCCATTGGATTAAATGAAATGTGTGTGTGTGTGTGTGTGTAGAGATGGAGTGCCCAGAGGGCTTTAACCAGCTAGAGCTGCTGCAGACACACAGACAACTGATCCCCATGGCAACGAGCAGCGCGTGGAGTGATGGGGAGGAGGATGCGGAGGAGAGTGAGCGCTCGGAGGAGTGGTACCAGCAGGAGGAGGCGCGACTGCAGCACACACACACACCTGCAGACCTGCTGCTGTGGGCCGCCGAGAACAACAGGGTACGCACACACACACACACTCTTACACACACACACACACACACACACACACACACCTGCAGACCTGCTGCTGTGGGCCGCCGAGAACAACAGGGTACGACACACACACACACACACACACCTGCAGACCTGCTGCTGTGGGCCGCCGAGAACAACAGGGTACGCACACACACACTCTCTTACACACACACACACACCTGCAGACCTGCTGCTGTGGGGTCAGCGAGAACAACAGGGTACGACACACACACACACTCTCTTACACACACACACACCTGCAGACCTGCTGCTGTGGGCCGCCGAGAACAACAGGGTACGCACACACACACACACTCTTACACACACACACACACACACACCTGCAGACCTGCTGCTGTGGGCCGCCGAGAACAACAGGGTACGCACACACACACTCTCTTACACACACACACAAACTCACACACTCTCTTACACACACACACACACACACACCTGCAGACCTGCTGCTGTGGGCCGTCGAGAACAACAGGGTACGCACACACACACTCTCTTACACACACACACACACACACACACACACCTGCAGACCTGCTGCTGTGGGCCGCCAAGAACAACAGGGTACGCACAAACACACACTTTCACACACACACTCTCTTACACAAACACACTCTCTCTTACACACACACTCTCTTACACAAACACACACACACACACACTCTCTCTTACACACACACACCTGCAGACCTGCTGCTGTGGGCCGCCGAGAACAATAGGGTACGCACGCACACACACACACACACACACCTGCAGACCTGCTGCTGTGGGCCGCCGAGAACAATAGGGTACGCACACACACACACACACACACTTTCACGCACGCACGCACGCACACACACACTCTCTTACACAAACACACACACTCTCTCTTACACACACACACACACTTTCACACACGCACGCACGCACGCACACTCTCTCTTACACACACACACACACACACACCTGCAGAACTGCTGCTGTGGGCTGCCGAGAACAACAGGGTACGCACACACACACACACGCACTCTCTTACACACACACCTGCAGAACTGCTGCTGTGGGCCGCCGTGAACAACAGGGTACACACACACACACACACACCTGCAGACCTGCTGCTAAGGGCCGCCGAGAACAACAGGATACGCACACACACACACACTTTCACGCACGCACGCACACACACACTCTCTTACACAAACACACACACACACACTCTCTCTTACATGCACACACACACCTGCAGACCTGCTGCTGTGTGCCGCTGAGAACAACAGGGTACACGCACACACACACGCACGCACACACACACTCTCTTACACAAACACACACACTCTCTCTTACATACACACACTCTCTCTTACACACACACACACACACTCTCTCTCTTACACACACACACTCCTGCAGAACTGCTGCTGTGGGCCGCCGAGAACAACAGGGTATGCACGCACGCACGCACACACACACACACATATACACACACACCACACGCACACACTCACCTGCAGACACACGCACACACACACTCACACATACACACACACACACCTGCAGAACTGCTGCTGTGGGCCGCCGAGAACAACAGGGTACACACACACATATCACACTCTCTTACACACACACACCTGCAGAACCGCTAATGTGGGCCACCGAGAACACACGCACACACCAGTGTTTGTTAGTTAAGTTGGTGTCGGTCTAATGGGGGAGGGTGCAACGAGTGTTTATCACAACAAACTTCCAAGATGCAGTCGGCAGCTGTAGGGTTAGTACTCATATCAGTCTGTGATATTTGTGTGTTTATATGTGTGTGTGTTTATATGTTTAGGGGTGTGTGTGTGTGTTTATATGTGTGTGTGTGTATATATGTATGTGTGTGTAGGAGTGTATATGTTTGTGTGTGTGTGTTTGTATGTATATATGTGTGAGTGTGTGTATATGTACATGTGTGAGTGTGTGTGTAGGAGTGTATATGTGTGTGTATATGTACGTGTGTGTGTTTATATGTGTGTGTAGGAGTGTATGTGTGTATATGTACATGTGTGAGTGTGTGTGTAGGAGTGCATATGTTTGTGTGTGTGTAACTGAACTTCTCCCTCTATCCTGTCAGCTGGCTATATGTGTGTGTAGGAGTGTATGTGTGTGTGTGTATATGTACATGTGTGAGTGTGTGTTTATATGTGACTGTAGGAGTGTATATGTGTGTGTGTGTGTAACTGAAATTCTCCCTCCATCCCGTCAGCTGGCTATATGTGTGTGTGTAGGAGTGAGTGTGTGTAGGAGTGTATGTGTGCGTGTGTGTGTGTAGGAGTGTATATATGTATGCGTGTGTGTGTAACTGAACTTCTCCCTCCATCCCGTCAGCTGGCTACAGTGCAGCGGATGCTGGCGTCGGACTCTTCCCTGATTGGTTGCTGTGACTCAGATGGGTACACGCCCCTTCACCGGGCAGCCTATGGTGGGCATGTGGGTGTGGCCTGTGCACTGATTGACGCGGGGGCGGAGCTCGAGGCAAGGACAGCAGATGATTGGACGCCGCTCCACTGCGCCTGCCGCTGGGACAATGTGGGCGTGGCCTCCTGTCTGCTGCGCTGTGGCGTGTCCGTGAACAGCCAATCACGCGGCGGCCTGACCCCTCTGCACCTGGCCGCTGGAACCCCAGGAAGTGGGCGGAGCCTTGAGCTGCTGCTGATGCAACGCCACCTGCTGTCAGAAACGCGCAACTGCAGCGGCGACATGGCAGAAGAAATATCACACCGCACCAGCAAACACCACACACTCTTCCAGATCACACACTCACACAACAACACACACACACAATAACACACACCCACCAGCAAACACAACACATTCTTCCAGATCACACACACACACAACAACACACACATACAATAACACACACACACCAGCAAACACCACACACTCTAACACATACACACAATAACACACACACACACACCAGCAAATACCACACACTCTTCCAGATCACACACACACCAGCAAACACCACACACTCTTCCAGATCACACACACAAAATAACACATACACACACACACACACACAATAACACATGCACACACCCTAAGACACAATTAGACACACAACATAACACACTCACATGTGCTAATGTAGACAGACAGATGTGCATTCGCTAGTGTGTGTGTGTGTGTGTGTGAACTGATGTACCAACATACAACAAACAAACGTGCATATGCTTCTGTGTGTGTGTATTTGCTACCAGTATTCCCCCATTATGTGTGTGTGTGTGAGTGGGCTCCTGCTTCCTGTGTGTGTCTCTGTAATTGGATATTAAATTGAGTTTCCGCTGATGCACCCGGTGTCCTGTGGCATTATTTAAATGTATCACCCAAGTACTCGTCACACACACACACACAAGGACCCGTCACACACACACACAAGGATCTGTCTAACACACACACACACACCCACACAAGGACCCATCACACACACACCCAAGGATCCAGCTAACACACACACACACACACAAACTCTCTCTCACACTCACACACAAAAGGACCTGTCTCCTGTCTAACACACACACACAACGATCCGTCTCCAGTATAACACACACACAAGGATCCGTCTACAGTATAACACACACACACACACACAAGGATTCGTCTCCTGTCTAACACGCACACGGACCTGTTTCCAGTATAACACACACACACACACACAAGGACCTGTCTCCTGTCTAACACACATACACACACACACAGACCTGTCTCCTGTCTAACACACACGGACCTGTTTCCAGTATAACACACACACACACACACAAGGACCTGTCTCCTGTCTAACATACACACACACACACACAAGAGGACCTGTCTCCTGTCTAACATACACACACACACACAAGGACCTGTCTCCTGTCTAAAGGCTATGATATGTTCCCCGCCCACGCTGTACCCACTGAGCTAGCTGAACTGTCACATGATGGCACCCGCTTGTATACGTGAACCGTACTGTTTCTAAACTATCTTTTTAATACACTGTCTGTACACTTACAAAGTTCTCAATGCTTCGAAACTATCTTTTTAATAAACTGTCTGTACACTTACAAAGTTCTCAATGGGTTGTACAGTACATGTAGGGCCCCTCATTATGCTACCGTGGAAGTGTGGTGCTATTTTGAGCCTTCTTTTAGCGATTTCTTTTTACTGTACGTGTGCCCCGAAGACCAGCGTTAAACGCTTATTAGTGGTTTGTGGTAAAACTGGTCACGTTCGATTAGCTTGAAAACATATCCCAGAGAACGGACGAGCTCGGTACACATGTTATTAACCCTTAGGTTCATTTTGCACCGGAATTGTCGACTGCACATGACATGAATTGTAGACTGCACATGTGTGAAATGGAACTGCGTTTTAACTGTGTAAACACAGTTAAAACCTAGAAACAAACCTAGACAGAAGAAGACTTGTTTGGTTACCATAACGACGATGGAGCAGAGCGCCTGTCCTTGCACAGCTTGCCTGGCTGAGTTACGTGAAACACCACGACATGGAGTCAACTTCGACCGATGTAAAGCCACAGTCCACAGATACAGATACTTTAACTCATTGAATGTCAAGCTGTTTTCGGAAGCTTTGTCCTAGAGTGCCAGCAATCTAGACCATTGTTGATGATTTTTGTACAGCCACAGCATATTCTGTGTTATAGCTATGAACACATACAATGGCTCGTTTAAAAGGTGAGACTTTAAGCTCTCAGTGGGTGCAAACCGTGTATTTCTACACGCCTCTGTTCCTGAGAAATCCCAAGCTAAACAGTGGCTAGTTTTCATCAAAATCGCTGTTTTTTTTCTAGAAATGGAGATATAACGTCTTTCATGAAATATGAAGTGTTGCCTGTAAACTTTCCGGGAAGTGATCAGCGAGACTGCCACCTAGTGATAGACCCACGAAAATGGCCTGGTTTTCAGCTGACGTGCATGCGTCACTGATTCGACCCAAAGCGGCAACCGAGTTGTGATAAAATGTCCAGATTGTGCGTTTTCGATCGTCATATATTTCATTTCCATTCATCACAGAGTTCCCAAAATCACATATAAGGTGTGTTAGAGTGTCTAGTTTCGTAATTAAAAAAAAAAAGCTTAAAACATAATATTACGTTTTTGGCACTCAATGAGTTAACATTATCTTTAACAGTTACTTTACCATATGGTGTAGAACCCAACATATTTCCAGACACCATATTTTAGATGAGTTGGGGACGTAATTGTCCGCTCAGGCTGGCCGTTCTGTGCGTTATCTTCCATTTTCGAAACAAGTCTCCCTGCTATACCAACAGGTGTGCTGTGTGTGTTCTGGTGGATGATAAATGGAGCGATGCGATGGGCCAACTTATCAAACTTCCCAGCAGACAGGTGAAAGTACTCGTGGTGCTTCTCCTCATCTAACAGGAGACAAGTGAAAGTACTCGCGGTGCTTCTCCTCATCTAGCAGCAGACAGGTGAAAGTACTCGTGGTGCTTCTCCTCATCTAACAGGAGACAAGTGAAAGTACTCGCGGTGCTTCTCCTTATCTAGCAGCAGACAGGTGAAAGTACTCGTGGTGCTTCTCCTCATCTAACAGCCGCATCTTGTGCACACACGTGTGGAATACTCCTTCACTGGCTCTTCCTTCGTTCAGTGCACCACATCCAGGGGGTCCAGAGCGTGCAGATTAGCTTCGACATGTTAGCATACGCCATTTTCAAGTATGGCGCCGCATGGAGCATTTGGAACCAGCTCCATGCACTAAAAAATCCGGTTGGGCACAAGCTCTCATGCTGCATATGTTGGTGGGCGGGTACCTATCCGGCTACAGCCAAACATTATTCAGTGCGTTATTTCTTGAGGAGCCTATGAGAAGACGTATATTATGGTTATTTATGCATCATATGACAAATAAAGAAAGTGTATTGATCTTGTTTCGTTGTTGTTTGTCCCAAACAAAAATAGCCTAAACATGATTAAATACAATAAATTACACAACAGCGCATAAAGCCCTTTGTCTCGTTGAACCATGGTCACACGCTGCTGTCAACCCATAGCCCCTTTGAGCTTGCCAGAGGCTGAATCAGTAGGCTACTACATTGAAACACAATTATTGCCACAGGGCATTCCAGGCTACACATTTAATAAAAGTAAACCATGCATAATTAAAAAAATAGCTCAATTTAGGCTACTTCGCTCACGCAATAAGGTTTCCATTAGAGCACAGCGCGACGCTTAAGGAATGTGACAGAGACTGCCTTGTCTCACAATAAGCAGCTGGAAATTCCAACACTTTTTCAACTACACTAAACTTTACAGCGATCATCAAATACCCGTGATTTAAGTGTCCATCAGTCTCAACATTTAACTATATATTAAAAAAGTCCAAAAGTAAATTAAATCCCATACCAAAACCGAAAATCGTCTGCTTTTGATAGCCTAGTATGCCGCTCCAAACAAAAGTTCTGCCTCGAATAAGCCTACCCCAAATAAATACCTGTGCTTTTATTCGTTAGCCTAAGTAAATAGCAGACCCGGACATAATGTAGGATTTACGGAAAGAATGCACACATACGATGTTGGACGCCTGGCGCTGGTCTGGCCGCCTACTGTGCCTCTGACTCCGCTGCCTCATTTGGATGGTAGCCTCGACAGGTGAGAGCTAAGATTGATACATCGATATGCAGACTACATTCTCTTTAACGTTACTTTACCATCTGCGTGTTGTACAACCCAAAGTATTTCCAGACACCACATTTTAGATGAGTTGGGGGCGTGAATTGTCCGCCATGCTGGCAAACAATAAAATAAAACAAAACTAATCATAGACTGTGAAAATGCGCTACACATGGCACTAAAACCGAATAGATTATTTATAATTCGAATAACGGATATTTCACGTCATGTTCGAAAATATTTGACAAGATCGCCAGGCAGACCGCTCTTAGTTAGAGCCGCTGTTATCCAATGAAATTAAGTGGCGCTTCAGGGTGACTCCACTGGACTCCACGCGCGTTCCAGAGCAACTTTTTCTTCTTCTTGTTACGTGGCAAGCAAAGTATGTGCATTATCGCCACCCTCTTACTGGAGGACGAGTCTCTTTTTATAGAATATCCAATAAAAATCGACGTTGGTCCATGCGTCATTTCCAGTTTTAGAACTTGGCGCATGGATCCGAGCCCCAGTGTTCAATATGGCGTTGACTATGAATTGGCCGGATTTACTAGCCTAGCCTCTGCCATTCATTTGTATGGAGGGCGGGACTTAGTCACTCTCTCCAGTTACATATAATACCTCCATGACCACATCTCACCTTCTTCTTTTCTTCAGGCGTTTCAGGCTTCTTTGGTGGTAGTGTCCTACTTTCAGGCTCGACGTACCGCCCCCAGTTGGTGGGGCAGAGTATCACAGTTAATTCGTAGTGCACAGGTGCTAACCCTAATCATCTAGCGCGCATTCAGGACAACAGAAATTGGAGTATGCCTCGTGTACGTGTCAAAAATGACGCACGCCTTCGACACACACAAATGTGACGGAGGAGTATACCATTTCCTTAAAGGAATTATCCGGAGTAAAATGCACTTTAGATCAATTTACGGATGATTGGGAGTACATACGTTGAGTTGACATCAAAATCATGTCATTCGGATGTGTTTTGAGAAAGTTCGATTTTACCGTTTTTAGTCAAAACTCGTTAGCCTGGAAGTGACCAGGGCAAGTCATTTCGCTGCTTCAAAACGCTATTTTTATACCTCTTCTACAGTTCCAAACAACATTACACTTACGTGGTAGTGAGTAGAGGGTCCCTAAAGCCAAACCGAAGTATCCCGAGGTTCCGGAAAGGTACTGGCTTGATGAAATTCATTCTGGACTCTCTATCCGACCACATAAAGACCTTGGGATACTTCGGTTTGGCTTTAGGGACCCTCTACTCACTAACACGTAAGTGTAATGTTGTTTGGAACTGTAGAAGAGGTATAAAAATAGCGGGGTTGTTGTCGCCCGCCGGCCAATTTTCAAAACCCAGTGTGGCCCTTGAGCCAAAAAGTTTGCCCACCCCTGGTCTAATTGCTCCTTTTTGAAACGGAGCAATGGCTAATTCCTTTAACACACTCACACACACACAAAGACCTGTCTCCAGTATACAGGGTTCCTACACAGTATGGAATTTGATTTTAGTAATTTCAAGGTCACACAAGGACCTGTCTCCTGTCTAACAAACACACACAAGGACCTGTCTACAGTATAACACACACACACACACACAAGCAGAGGCGCACCTTGTCAACAGGCAAGCAGCCCAGAGCCGCTCTGGCTTGAGAGGTCTCAGCGCCAGACCTCTCAAGTCTCACACATTGAGCGTGAGACACACGCATTTCAATGACTTCACACGCTCACACGCCACACATGGCATTTCTCACTCCGAGAAATTATTAACTTGCCCACACAGAAATTTCTACGGGCTATATTTTACTGACGTGTCACACAACGTTGCTGTCTGTGCGCTCATTCAGCTCAGAGAGCCGCTGTTCAGTTACTAACCTATCGGCCAATCAGAAAATAGGATTTCTCAACCAACCAGGAAATAGTTTCGTTTTGTTGCTGGGCGAACTCGTGAGTTTCAGTTTCGTGAGCAGTCTCGGCCTTCGTTGAATGCATAGCGGAGGTGGTAAACAAGGTGGAGTTGGAAGAGAACCAACTGGAGGTGGAAGAGAACAGGATAATGAGGTAATAACTTCATTCATTTCAATCTCTCATTAGTTACTATAGTTTTCCTACTCGTTGTTTAACCCTCCTGTTATCCTTGGGGTCAATTTGACCCCAAGCAACGTTTAACATCATAAAATATATGGTTCACTTTTTTTTTTTTGCTTCATGTTTCATGACTTTTCCTCAATTGAAGGGTACAACAGAGTTAGCATGAATTTTTTTCAATAATATGTTTTCAATGTCCTGTACAAATATTTTGTACATTGATGTTCCTTGGGGTCAGTTTGACCCCAGCTGTATGAAACATAAGATACATGAACATTTGACACATTATGGATATTATTATTTGAATAGTATGGGAACATATTGTTATTATCATTATTACATACACAAGTACTTATTACATATAAGTCATTTTGGCAGGACTGTAAAACTCAAAAGGGGAAGCAACAGCAAGCTTTTGGGCTGCTGACACTGGATGGGCAATATTGCCAGACAGGGTTCCAAGGTTCATAAAGGGGTGTGGGTGGGTGGGATTGTTTTGTAGGGCTTTTGATGGTGTTTATTACACTCTTGTTAAGTACCTGTCACAAAAAAACTGGGTAACAATATGAATTATAATCATTTTCTGAGGGTTTATTTAGCTGGGGTCAAATTGACCCCAAGGATAAAGAGTGTCGGTAAGATTTGAGGATAACACAAGGGTTAAGAACAATATAATTTAAGTGTTCCTTTGAATAGTAGGCTAGCTTAAGAGGATGAACCGTTTGTGTTGTTTATTCAAAAAAGATGTCAGGGAAGAGGCAAAAGAGCCTTCTATCCTTCTGGAAGGCTCAGCCATCGAAAGAGGGCAGGTCAGAGGCCGAGGGAGAGACTTTAGATGAGTTAGTGGAAGCAGAAGAGGAAGTGAGAGAGGAGGAGATGGCGGAGGTGAATGAAGAGGAGACAGTGGAAGTGGAAGAACAAAGTGAGACAGAAGATGTGGAGGTCACAGTTGTCCCTAAAAAAAGGGCCTTAAGTGGAGCTGCCACATACAGGTGCACCTTTAAAAATGAATGGACAACAAAATGGCCATTTATAACAGTAGGTACCACCAGCTCCTACTACTGGTGCTCAGTGTGTAGGCAGGAAAACAGCTGTGCCCATCAAGGAGCTGCAGATGTGCAGCGACACATCAAGAGCAAGACACACCTGTCGAAAGAGCAGGCATTGCAGTCTGCTAGCAGGATTGCACAGTTTTATCCTCCCGTTACGGTTGGTGGCATGACTGCTCAAGAGGCCAAGGTATTGATTGACCTGGTCAAAAGGACCATATTCTTAATAATACATGAAATCTTGGTTTTCATAATTTCTGCCCAAATAAAAATTTATTTATATTTTTAATAATTATGAACAATTACCAGCTGATGTCACACTTTCAGAGTCTGTGTTTTCCATATGAAATTACCTCTACAAATAAATTTATCTTGAATGTCCTTTCTGCTGATAACATGGCTATTATCCTTTTCTGTTAAAGACAAGAAGAGCTGAAGTTAAAGTGGCTGTGGCCATGGTGCAGCACAATGTGCCATTTGCCACTGCTGAACATTTTAGTCCTTTGTTAAAGAACTGCTTCAGTGACTCCACAGCACAACAGTATAAATGTGCCAGCACAAAAACCATGTGCATAATCAATGAGGCTGTGGCACCACATTTTAGGGAGGAGCTGGTCTCCAAGATGAAGACAAATCCCTTCACACTTATAACAGATGGCTCAAATGATACAGGCCAGTTGACACCTCATTTTCCAGTACACATTTCTTTACCCAACATTTCATTGTGGTGTGTGTGTAATGTTTGTAAAGTAATGCTTATACCTCTTCATTGCAGGGCGAGAGAAAATGAACCCCCTTACGGTCAGAGTGTTTGATGGCAAGGTTGTTCACAGATTTCTGGATATGTGCACAACAAGTGGGCAACGCTGTGGCACGGCCGAAGTCATTTTTCAGAAAATCGACGACGTCCTCCAGAAACACTCCATGGGGTAATTGTGTCTCTATTGACAATGCCCCAGTTAATACAGGGGCAAAGAACTCCGTTGCCTCAAGGGTACTTGCAGAGAATCCCAGTGTCTACATCCATGGGTGTCCATGCCATATTCTACAAAATACGGCAAAACATGCTGGACGGGGTTTTTTGGAAGTAAGTTTGTATCCTTTCAATAACCTACAAATAGCTTGATATGCTGTGGTGTAATGAATTTGTGACCAAAATGCAACATAATCTATAATCTATTGTAGGTGGCTGGATTTGACCCTGAAGATCTGGCAGTGGATGTTGGGCACTGGTTTAGAGGCAGCACAAACCGTAAAGGTTACCCAACAGGTTTGTGATTTAATCAGCAGCACTATAGTGCGAGTGGCATGCAGAAGAGTTCCATTGTAACATTCTCACGACAGAATTCTGTGAGTTGCATGAATCCGAGTATATGGAGATACTTCAGCATATATCCATTTGGTGGCTGAGCCTGGAGCGCTGCTTGACTCGAATTTTACAGCAGTACGCACCACTCACCAGCTATTTCAAGTCAGCAAGTAAGTTGCATATTTCACTGACATGAATGCAAGTTTCTTCTAGAGATGGGCATGTAAATGTATACTATGTACTATGTGTGTTTTTTTTTATTTTCAGATGAGAAACAACCAAGATTCAGAAGGTTGGTGAATACATTCTCTGACCCATTCACAGAGGTCTACCTGCTTATCTACCAGGCAACACTCCCAGCCTTCTCCTCCCTAAACCTCCTCCTTCAGAG
Source organism: Alosa alosa (assembly GCF_017589495.1). Lineage (NCBI taxonomy): Eukaryota > Metazoa > Chordata > Actinopteri > Clupeiformes > Clupeidae > Alosa > Alosa alosa. The sequence goes on from NC_063203.1 coordinate 33,018,813, forward strand.
AGAGAGAGAGAAGTCTTCAATCTTCCTTCTCTATGAAGAGGTAAAATATGAGGGTTCAGCTGTGTTTCTTTAATGTTGTTTTTCATTTGCTGTTACTAAAATCTTCACTGAATTGCAACTTTGTAGATGACCAAGTTCATTCGCAAGTTGTGCGGAAGGTTTTTGAAAGTTGAGGCACTGCAGTGCAGAACAGTGGAGGAGATCCATTACATGGATCAATCAAATCATCTGCCTGGTAATGCTCCCCAAGTCTTCCCCTATATGCAAATACAAAAACTCTCCACACACAGACCACTAATGGCTTATTCAGTTATGACACTGAGGATGTCACTTGATGTAAAGATACTTTAACCCTCTAGGCGCCACAGTCGACTATAGTCGACAAGATGCGGTACTGAATAAAACGGCTCGATTCAGTCAAATAGGGTGTCATATTTCGTTCGACCTCCACTCCACTAGATGGCAGACATGTCATACGTCATCCCCGAGTCGAAAAAAGGGCACTCTTTAAACAAAACTTTCGCTCTACAGCTGCATTGAATCAGTGCGTACAATACCGGAGCTAGTGTGCGTGTGAGCCACTTTGTCAGAGCGATATTGTCAACGTCAGTATTTGCATTAGATTATCGTCTAATGGCATCAAAAAAGTTTACCTGAAATGAAGTGTTGGGTCTTCTATAAGCGGACCCTGATTCTGAAGGGGAATATCTGCCTTCAGAAAATGACAGTGATTCGTTTAGTGAGGCTTCAGATGCGTCCCTGCCTTGCAATGATGCAGCTGGACAAAGTGAGAGTTTACTCCATAGTTTAGCTTACACCAAGCACAAACGTTGAATCGTTTGCCCAATGTCACTGGTGGGAATAATGTTTCACGGGTTCGGAGTGTTCATCGGGAAGTTAGCAGGGTGTTAGTGGTGTGGCGAACCAGGCTGGAGGTAGCCTAATGTCCATAGCGTTAGCTTCTGTCTTCTGAACGTGTGCCTCTCCGCAATTGCGGCGACAGTAACGTGGTGGAGCCTTTGTCTAATGCCACTGGGTATGTTAGATGAGGTCGAAGTGCTCATAGGACAGTTAGGGGGGAACGTAGAGGCAGTGTGGGGAGTCGCAATGAGAATGACAGTAGGCCTAGTCCGAGCTGCGCCAAATTCTCTCCACTCGACGAAAAGCGAGGCAGATCTGGCCATGCTGCTCGCAACAGGAGCAGAGGTGGTGACACGGGGCAGGAGAGCCATTAGGCCATGCATAATCTATCACAAGATGATGGGAATGCCGGCCCTGTATGGATAGGATATGGATATGGATAGTCATTATCTCTACAGCAAAAGGCCTGCTACATAAAAAAAAAAATTGTCAGCCATTTATTAGTAATGATTTACACTGTTGATTATCTATTTCCCTGACCATTTAGGACATGTGTTCTTTTTTGTGTGTTCATGTCCTTGTGATGTGTGTGTCTTTGTCAGCTAAGAAAAAAACAACAACAAAAAAAAATCAACAAAAACAACAAAAAGAAAACAAATACTAACATTGTCTCTTGTCTTGTCTCGTCATCTCACTGCCGCGGCAAGTGAGCTTTTGAACTAAACAGGTCTTGTCTACTTGTGTTTGTGTGTCATCTGAATAATATATATGTGCCCCATACGTGGAATCAGAGTGCCTACTGTATGTAGTAAATGGAAAATCTCTACAGCAAAAGGCCAGCCTACCGCTACATGCATTTGGTTTGTTTCTGCCATTTATTAGTAATAATTTATACAGTTTGTTTACTACTTACTATTTACCTGAGCATTCAGTATTGTCCAATATAGCATACAGAAGGTGAGGGACATTTTGGGGGAAAAGAAGTGGTGCATCTTATCATTCAAACATGCGACTTTTCATGAAAATTCTATAATCCAAGATGGCTGCCAACATGACGTCATAATATGCAAATTAGATATAAACATTTAATCTCTACATAAACTTTGGGTTAGGGTTAGCATGTTGTTTAGTTAGTTTCTTTATCTTACTTGATTTTACCTGTGCATTTAACAGAGTTAGCTAACGTAGCTAGCTAGCTTAAGTGCATTACCAAACTGCATTACATACTTTGTTAACATACAGTGCATATTAGTATGATTGATGGTGCTTGGTGCAAAGCTTGATCTTATATTATACAGCTCTTCATAATGCAAGTAGAACGTTCCGTTGACCGCTGAAACTATTACCAATTATCTATTTTGTGTTCAAAATTGAGATTCAAACATGAGATTCACATGTAGGAATCCGTTGCTCAGATGTGTTGTAAAGAATGTTGGATTCAAGTTGAGTGCTTTTGGCGAACTTGACTCTCGGCAGAAGCCAAGCAAAACGGCAATAAATGCATTTACTAACATGTTATGGGAAGTTCTTTCGTTTTGGCAAGTAGCCGCGTCGAGTCCGGTTTGCCCTGTCGGTCTTATTTTTAATTCCAACAATGACCTGCGTTCCCATCATTAGACTTGTTGGCCCTTGCTCAAAATTAGATTCGTCGTCCCCTGCCTCAAGATAAGACTTTGTTGTCTCTTTGACTTAGACTTTGGGGTAGAACTTGGTTTGAGGTTTCTATGATCTTCCTATCAAGAGATACAAAAATATGACATCAAATATTTTTATTTTATTTTGTTTTGTTTTTTTCCCAGAAAATCAGAGGGTATAAATACGGGAGCTCAGAGGAGTGCCATTTAGAGCTCTCATGATGTTTGAAGAGGTTGCTACCCAGAACAGCCTTCAGGCTTACCGCTCTTACTCAAGTCCAGTCCAGTTCCTCAGGGACAACGAACTGCGCCTGGTGTTTTTCCACACCCCACCCCGCAAGACCTTGTATGCAAGGCCGACATTGACGGGGATGTTGTACAGCTGAAATCGCTATATACCATTTACGCTGGCATCCACCAGCTCTTCTTGGGGGACGCGGTCAAAGTGTACAAAACTTGCCCGTACCTCAAGAAACACATTAGCACTGCTGGGTATTCACAGCAAGTGCAAAATGAGTTTCAGAAGTACCATGGGGTCAGGCTGGCATTTGCCGATGGGGGTTGGGCATCTGATTTTGTAAGTGGTGCCATGGACAAAATCAGGCCGTCAAACAAGTTCTCCTCAGTCGCTGTGGCTCAGGAGATGACGGTGGACATCTATAGAAATGTCTTAGCTAACTTTAAGGAGCTCATCAAGGGGCTCAACCCATTTCCAAAGGCCAGGCCCACCTTCCAGAGGAACAGCGTGGGAGAGTTGTCATTTTGATTTTGGGCAAAAAGACCCAGTGCCCCTCAACCTCTCTGACCTGGTGGACTTGCCCGAGGTAGAGACCTTGAGTGTTCACGTGGCCATTTCTATCAGGGCAAATCCGGTGGGGTCCCTAGGCTCCCTCACACACCTGACCTGGTCCAGGTACGGCCTGGAGAAGGTGACGGGGCCTAGGGGCCACATCTATACTAACTTGTCAATGCACGAGTCGGCCAACTTCCAGTCCAATTTGGACGCCCGGGAGCTGGACCTCAGTCTTTTGGTGCATGGGTTGCTTCAAAAGCGGCCTGAAAATTCTAGGCTGAACCATGTCCAGTTCTACTATGACTCCCCCCACACCCACCAGCTGGTTGTTTTAATATGGGTGATGCAGCGCTGCTGACGTGAGGCTAGAAAGCTCTTGCCTGTTCTAGAAAGACTGATCCAATGCAGCAAATATATTAAAAGGCTAAAGTCCTACATTGGCTATGTTGTAGCCTATCCCCAGAATATCAGCAGCAAACTCAGTCTCGCAAAACAGTCTCCAAATAAAATGCACATCGGCATGTTGGCCTATTCTGCCAGCTTGTGCCAATATATCGTCCAAAATGCTTGATTGCATTGCATTCTCCACATTTTTAGCTAAATTTTCATGTACCACATCAGCATTTTTGTTCAGTGAATCTTTTGTAAATTGCTTTACAATAGCGTCGGCGTATTCTACCACGCTAGTAAACGCATTATTATCGATCTGTGATATCGTCGGAGTCATGGTTTATACTCTCTATGGTCGGAGTGCTAGCTTGTGGAGTTTGACATAAGAGTGTTTCCAAGGTGTTTAGCTGCTAGCCCTTTCCTAGGTTGGATCATATGGTAGCCTATCTAACACTGGACCTCATCTGAGGCTACTTCGAGATATTATTCCAAAGGGGACAGATAGGCTACTGCACTTAAAACTTTAAAAGATTGAACGAACCTTCCCGGACTTTGTAATTGCGACCAGTGACTGCATTGGGTGAACGAAGCTGAAGTTGAAACTTAGGCTCCATGGCACATAGACTGTGGGCTCGCCCTTCTATGAATTGAAAAAGACAAGCTGCCCCACCAAGTTTGCAAGCTTGGTAAGCAAGAAAAAGTTTTTTTTTAAGTCAGGATATGGCGAGTCAATAGCATTTATTCGTCCAAAGTTACAGACCAGTTTCCATAGTGCACATCTTATCAATAGTTTGAATGTCATGTGTGTTTCTGCTCATTGACAAAGTAGCGTTCAGTATGATTTATGCCCAATTAATTTCCCCTGTTAAAGTGTTCGCCTTTGTTTCACTAGTTTGGTTTCATTTTGTATGAGATTTTGTGATGTAGGCTAGCCTATGATAAACAGCCTATGGCCAATATGTAACTCAGCTAGGCCTAATGTTAGTTTCCTCAGCCATGTCAGCTAGCCTCAGACTCATTGCGGAGTAGCTTACCATGCCAGTGACGTAGCCGATTGTTGAAATCCAACAACGTACAATTTTTTCCCTTGAAGAGTGCAACATACTGGCCAGCCACCAACACCACTTCCAGCAGGAGCCTACTCTTCCAAAGAGGTTTCTTATCCAAGTACTAACTAAGCCTGCTTAGCTTCAGTAATTCAGCAAAGTCAGGGTATCTGCTGGTCTGGCTGCTGGCTAAAAACAAAAGGTGAAAGGCATATATGATTCTAACCGTCTCACTGAATTGCATTATGCACACTCAATTCTCTCTGGTATCTGCTAGACAACAAGTACCAAAACATGATTAGTTCATAGATTTCACATGTAAAATACATTTTATACAACCCCACCCCATCTTGCCTGTTCATAATTCTGAGAAATTCTTGAATTGTGTGCATGTGTGCGTGACCATGTTCATGTTTTTTTGTGTGTGTGCGTGCATGTGATTGTGGGTGTGACTGTATGTGTGCATGTGCATGCATGCGTACATATGTCTACTGTGCATATGTGTCATACGTATGATTACTGTGAATGTATGTGTGTGTGTGAATATCTGTTTATGCACATGTGTGCATATGGAATGGGTTAACATGACCCCTGCAGACAAACATGCAAAAAATTGGTCATCCTAGGCCCTACGGTTCTCAAGATATTCACAGAAAACTCTGTTGGTGTACGGTCACTAAATGTACACATAAATTAATTTCTTGGATGGCCCCCATGAAGGAAAGTCCACGAAACTTGGCGTGCATTCAGAGGCTGTCATAATGATCCTACACTTCCAATTTCGTGCAGTTTTGACCATGTTAGGTCAGAGATACCTGCGATTACAACACCTCATTTTTACTTTTTCGTTTTTAACTAGGTGGCGCTATACATGAAATGAGTGGTTATGGAATGGGTTGACATGGCCCCTCAAGATCAACATACCAAAAAAAGGTGGTCCTCCTAAACCCTACTGTTCTCGAGATCACAGAAAACTGTGTCCGCCCTACCCTCCTTTCGGGGGGTCCAGTCCAGCGGGAGGGGGCTACATACAGATCAAAACGAAAAACAATGGTTCCATGCTATCCTTGTGGGGCTATATGCCCACCAAGTTTCGTGTACCCCAGTCGAATCCTTGCAGGAAAATTGGCCATTAAAAAAAGAAAAAAAAAATCTGAGTAAACCATATGACCGCCACTTCGCTGCGCGGCGGTCATAATAAAACGACACTTATATGTAAAGTCCCCCCATTGTGTTTGTAGCCTAGCTTAAGTTTATTAGTTGAGCTGTTATGAATACGTTACGAACTTTAGCCTGGGTGAACCTATAACAAACCTGTTAGCAAATGTGTAGCAAACAGATTTTTCAGGATAATTAATTACCAATCACATTTCACATGTCAAATAAAGCGGCTGATATCTGATAAACGGGTCCGTACCACACACAATAAGCGGACCCGTATTGCATATGATAAGCAGATCTGGAACAAGTCAGTAACACAGACTATCATACGGAACTGGGCCAGTCTTAGCCCTTATTGGCACCAGATCCGTCAAACGGATCCAGACCAATTTTGGACCGAGGTGCGTTTGGACGCCGGATCAGGTCCATTATGCAGATCCGTGCCGGACGTTGTGGTAGGTGTGGCCCAGTTCCGTCCCAGTGTATTTTTGCTATCTGGGATGACATGCAAACTCATCATTGGCTTTATGACATGTTGGGTTAGGGTTATTGGAAATCTTGCCTTATAATTTGAAACCCTTTTTGAGTGTTTATTTGCATTGAAATGTAAATGTAATCTGCTCTCTTGTTTCAGAAATGAAGGACATCATAAAAAAAGCCGTCTTAAAAGAAGAAAGAGGAAGACCAGGACCCAAAAAGGGAAAGCTAGATGTTTCTGTCATAAAGCGCCAGGACAATGAGCAAAGTTTTTTTTTAGAAAAATTAGGAAGTTTGAAAGGGGAATACTACACTTTCTCTACTTCTTCGAAAAAGGATGAAGAAAAAGGCTACTACAAATTTAATTGCAAACCTTCCAGGAAGCCACTCCCTAAAAGCCACCAATCAGTGGGTTGCAATGCATATGTTTCATTTAAAGTAAAAAAACAATGGGAATATTACAGTCATCTTCCAGCATGTCTATGATGAACACATCAATCATGACACCACTGAGCCTATTGATCCACTCACATTGCATTGACCCTCAGCTGAGGACAAAGATAGTATAGCAGAACTGCTTGCCCTTGGAACTAAACCCAACATCATACTGACTGAGTGTCACAAGTGGGCCAAAAGCCAAGGACACAGTAACATCCATTATTTTGTCACACCTCGTGACATAGACAATGTGAGAACCACTATAATGTGAATAAAACACTTTCACTCTAATGACAGCCAAAGCGTTGAATGGACCTTTGCAAAAGAGAATGTTTTATTCTACCAGCCATACACATCATCTCAGGAGCTGATAATTATTTTGCAATCCCAGAGGATGAAGTCAGCTTTGGAAAAATATGGCAAGCAACTGGTGTTTGTTGACACCACCCACTGTGTAAATCAGTACGACTTTCCTTTGCTAGCACTTATTGTAAGAGATGATCATGGACATGGGGTTCCTGTGGCATTATTAGTGATGAACGTTAAAGCATTTTGGAAAAAGTTTTTTTTGAACAGAGGAAGCACTTTCCCTGTCCTCCAAGGTAATGTGAAAAGAGTGATTTATATGTAACTGAAAAATGTTGATAAAGGACATCACCTGGGGGGTATTCCATCAACCTCACTAAAGGCCAAACCAGGCTTATTTCGATAAGTCTCGCTAATTTTTGTGAGAATTCCGTTCCATTAATGAGGTTAACGTGAATCCCAGATTGGTAACTATGAGAATTTATGCCACAGAACTAACCTGCTCCGTAGCAGGTTAACTTTCAAGCTAAATTAATAAAGAATTGACTTAGAAGCACAAAGCCCATTTTCCTTGACAGCGGTCTGATATACTTATCAACGGTCTGTTATTGAGAATTAGCAGACCGCCTAAGGGCTTCTACATACTCGACGCACCCGACCGGTAGCGCGACACCGTGACGTCAAAATGACAAGCGCGACAAAGCGGAAACAGGAAGATGGACTAGTTCGAGGGCAAGTGAGAGTTGCAGTGTTTTGTTACAGTCGTTTTTGATAGTTTGCTAGATAAGTTACCAAAGTTACCAGCGAGAGTTGCAACACATGGAATTAAGAGGAAAGAATAGAAACGATTTATTTTCAAACAAAGGATATCTATTAAGGCCTGAACAAAATCTCTTTCCACTTCAGGAAATTACACAAACTCAGCCAGCTGCTAGCTAGCTAGCCAGCTAACTAAACGGTTTAAATTATTAAAATTTCCCTCGGGATGACTAAAGTATCTATCTATATATCAATCTATCTATCTACCTGTGCGCACACCTTGGAAACTAGATGATAATGATGGTGGTAGTTGTGAATAGTACCAACCAAAGTCTGAAGTACCATCACAGGCTAGATAATAGCAGAGCCCGTTTACATTCTCTGCTACTAGTGTTTCTTAATGCAGCTTCTTCTGCTGTGTAACATAGTTAGCGTTAATCTTTTCACAACAGCGACACCTCTGTTCAGGAGAATATTGCAACTAGTGTCGTGACCACGACGCGCGAGTATAAATGTTTACGGCGCTTCTGTGATGTCACATTGTTGCGCTACCGGTCAGGTGCGTCGAGTATGTGGAACGTTTAACGTTGGGAAGGCCCATTCAAGTGAATGGAGCATTCTGCAGCATTATGAAGTATATATGCAACTTTTCTTCACCAGATATGTCAAAATACAATATTATACAATACTAACTTCTCAAGTTGCTCTGAATCAATGTATCAAAACCAAACACTTTGATACATTTTGGCTGTGCCAAAGGGAGCCTGGTTTGCAGCCCTCCACACAGTTCGTGGCACAGACACTCCACTGCCAGGGAATATTTCTTCCTGTGTAGACATAATAAAAAGATCTTTCATTAATTTAAATCATTGGTGTACAGCAGGGTTCTCTAACCGTTTTGGCACTGAGAGTTCAGTGAAAGTGTCTATTTTGTCAAGTGTGCTGACACACACTCGAAATGCATCCTCTTTATTTAACTTATCTGTGATAAAGTGATACACACACGCGCACACACACAAGGAGCAGTGTTCAACGAGCACACACACACATAGCAGTGAGCAGTCTTAGCTATGGTGCCCAGGGAGAAATTGGGGGTTAGGTGCCTTGCTCAAGGGCACTTCAGCTCATTCCTGCCAGCACCAGCAGTGAATCGAAACTAGGATCTACAGTGGGTCCCCGTTAAGTTTGGACGGGTTCCTTCAGGAATCACGATCCCCATTTTCTCAGCAGAAATGGCACAAACTGCAGTTGACACAAACAACCACAAGGTGTCACTTTGGAGTTCTGCCACTACTATTTTTGATGCGACTTGACTTACTGCTTCCATGATGCAGTTTCCACGTCAGTAGAACAATCAGAGAAAGCTGAGCCATTACCAAACATATATGATAATACAATAGCGTGAGTTTATATATCTTATACCCTATTTGTCACGGTTACTTAGCCTATAGATTCGATAGTGTAACGATAAGAGCATAAGAGACTTTCAGCGGGGGCACGGAAACTTAATTTGATCACGGTAGTTTAAGCTTACACTTGACAAAACATTCTAATATGAAAATGTAGATGCAGTTGTTGTAAGATGGTGCAGCTCCTTTAAGAAAGCACCGTGCAAAAAGTAGACGTGCTGGAGCGAAATCATATTCAAAATGCAAAAATAACACCGCAGATAAAACCAATTATCCTCATTCATTGCAACCGCAGCATGCCTGCTTGCCGACGTTTAAACAAAAAAGATATCAAAGCACCTTTTGCGTTTGAATGTAACACGAAAAAATGTTTAAACAGCTGGACAAATGATTTAGCTAATTGATTATAGCCTGTACATCAGCAATTGTTGAACATTTGGAAAAAGATCGCTCAGCTGTTGCCACAGTCACAGGCAATGTAGAAACAACATGAGAGCAGTACACACTTCCCCGAATGTGGATGTTACACTGTCATAATCTACCACCAGCCTTTTGGCAAGTTGAAAAATAGATGACTTCTGTGAAATCTCTGCTTTAAAGCCCTAAATGAGAGGAGTTGTGTTGGGAATGTCGGTGCAATGTCCATGCTATAATGGTCTGACAAACGTACTGCCTTTTCAAGCAGTTCATCATCACCTGCGAGTTGAAGGATCATAGGACGTAAAGACTCAAACACATAACAAGTTTCCCACATGCTTGCACATCTTTGGGAGAGCTGACTGATTATGATGTCCAGAGTTGCATTAAATACCTGCACTTTGAAGTATCTCTCTGCATCGGTTAAGCGTTCATCTTCCGATAGTTCGTCAAAGTGACGCTTCACTCTCCGTGCTCTAACATTTTCAAATGTACTCTGAACCCCCATTTATTTGCGAGTGTCTGCGCTGTAGCCTTGGCCTGGTCAAAGGCACGCAGGTAGTCAGAAAGGACCGGTATAGAATTTTCCAGCAATTGCATTGCGGGGGTAGCGACGGAGGTCACAGGCCCTGGTGCGACTGCACTTGCTGCACCTACTAGGCCTAGTTACGCCACTGCGTGGAGCGCTAATGTGTCTACTGTAAATCATTCATGTGTGAAAGTCATTAGGCTGGAAGCGCTAATGTGTCTAAGCTCATTAGTCTACTTTCAATAGGCCTACTGTACAGCCTGAGAGGGGGAACATAACCTATAGCCTAGGCTACTGTAGAGTAGGCCTACAGTAGGCTACTGTAGGCTAAACAATCAGTTGTGAAAGTCTGCAACGAAAGTTTCCTAATGGAAGCTTAACGTGTCTATTGAGCTCATTAGCCTACTTTCAATAGGCCTACTGTACAGCCTGAGAGGGGAACATAGTCTACTGTAGAGTAAACAATCAGTTTACTTAGTTACATTTGTTTAGTTAAATCCAGTTTTCTACTCTATCTCCATGATATGCTTAGCCTATAGAAAGATCGAAGTCGGAAAAGTGCTTCAGAGAAAACGTATTTATTGAAATAATGAATAGTCTACATTCTACATTCTACAGTCTAAATTTAAAGCACGTTGAATCCCTGGGAAGATCTGCGTGTTGTTAAAGGAGGAATTCGCTGATCTTATTGATGCAGTCTTTCAGTTCACTCCTCCCCATAGCAGGGAACTTTTCGCAGTGTTGAGACCACAAAGTTTTTCACATTCTGCGGCAGTGCTAAACTGTCCTTCGCCCATCCCAGTTGGTGGTTTTGCTCCAGGCTTTATAGTGTTCCTCTGTGACGATGGACCTGAAGAGCAGGCATCCGTGATTCGCTAGGGTGACCAGACGTCCCGAAAATTCGACAGTCCCGATATCCAAGCAGTTGTCCCGAATCCCGAATCCTGCCCTAATTGTCCCGAAAATTAAACTTAATCAGAATACTCAGTAGTTATTTTCTGCTAAACATTAAAAACTGTCTGTAGAGAGGTTGAGTCGACTGCATGCAGCCCCCGACGGCAGCTAAGTGTCTGGATGCAGCCCCGGCTACTTTGTTTCTTTTTTGACGTTCTATAATTAGGCGCGAATATGCACTGATTTTAGCTCATTTTCATTCATTCCTTGAATGAACCCCAACCAGTGGTGGAGGAAGTACTAAATCTCAGTACTTAAGTAAAAGTACAAATACACAGAGAAATATTTACTTTAGTAAAAGTAAAAGTACCACAATGACAACCCTACTTAAGTAAAAGTAAAAAGCAGTGCAGCTAGTGGCCATTGAGGAAGCAATATTTCATTGCTAGTTTTTCATGATTACTATTTCAATTGTTATATATCAAAATTCACTACTTAATTATGTGTTTTATGTAGTTTGTCGAGGACTGGTTCAGACACGTCACATCCATAACGTGAAACCGTCACATCCATAACGCCAGTTTTTCCCTACATAATGCATTACGAAAATGACGCAGCTGCAAAAAAAGCAGTGCAGCTTTCTGAAGCGGTGCCTTTTGAAGCTAATGTAACAAATACCACCAATATTGTTGTGTGGCAATAAAAGTATCCAGGGTTTGCGCAAGTAGCCTAAATATATAAATAAATTAAGGAATCCTTAACGGAAAAAGCTTAACGTAGCTTAATGTCCCAAACAACAAGTCGCTTTTATGCGCCATTATAAAGAAAGTTTAACGGTCCCAAAACAGCTGTCAATTAATCACCAAACGCCAAGAGGGTTGAGTCTGAATGACACCGAAGTTTTAGACACTGAGTTTTTGAAGTTAAGAAATATTTTCGTAATAAAAATGGTCATTTAACCAATAAAGGCTGAAAAAATGTACAGTAAAACTGTAGGCTATACAGTACATGCAACCCAACAGAAGACTATTATAGGCTATTGGCAAATCATTGAGCATCATTCACACATTAAGCAGTGCAGCTTTCTGAAGCGGTGCCTTTTGAAGCTAATGTAACAAATACCACCAATATTGTTGTGTGGCAATAAAAGTATCCAGGGTTTGCGCAAGTAGCCTAAATATATAAATAAATTAAGGAATCCTTAACGTGAAAAAGCTTAACGTAGCTTAATGTCCCAAACAACAAGTCGTTTTATGCGCTCATTATAAAGAAAGTTTAACGTGTCCCAAAACAGCTGTCAATTAATCACCAAACGTCAAGAGGGTTGAGTCTGAATGACACCGAGTTTTAGACACTGAGTTTTTGAAGTTAAGAAATATTTTCGTAATAAAAATGGTCATTTAACCAATAAAGGCTGAAAAAATGTACAGTAAAACTGTAGGCTATACAGTACATGCAACCCAACAGAAGACTATTATAGGCTATTGGCAAATCATTGAGCATCATTCACATTGTATTCTGCACAGTCTCTACACGGGAGCTTAATGTGTCTAGGCCTACTGTAAATCATTCAAAATGTGTGAAAGTCATTAGGCTGGAAGCGTGTCTACTGTCAGTGACTAATGCGGCGGGTTCTGTGTTGTAGGCTATGCATTTTTCCGATACTTGGCTGCAAGCTCCCCTCCCCCACCCCCTTCTTTCACAAGCAGTGCAGCTTTCTGAAGCGGTGCCTTTTGAAGCTAATGTAACAAATACCACCAATATTGTTGTGTGGCAATAAAAGTACCCAGGGTTTTGCGCAAGTAGCCTAAATAGGCCTATATAAATAAATTAAGGACATACAATCCTTAAAGCTTAACGAGCCTACATGTAGATTAATGTCCCAAAACGTCCAACAAGTCGCTTTATCGCGCTCATTATATATGGATTTCTATGAAACGTCATTTAAAACATCGTGCGCAACCAAGAGGCAGAAAGCACCATAGAACAGCATAGAGCAATGCAAAGAGCAAAAGAATAAATTTAGTTTTTGTGCTGACAACTGCACCAATTCGAAATCACGATGGTTAGAGAATGTTAAATATGTTCAATATCCCTAACGGAATGCATGTCTTCGCCAAAAATGACAAAATATGATGTTATGTTAATAATGCAAATGAACGGCACACTTTGAAATATAGTCGGAAATGAGATGTTATCATCATTGAGACAACAGGGGTATACAATAAAATCCGATTGTAGCTTACAGCAGCCGACTATTTAGGTTAAGTTTATAACGTTGTGGACGGCCACCAAGCGTCTTCTGCCCCACGGCTGCGGCACAGTCTTGAGTGACTGGATTCGTTTTCCTTTGTCATATGAATGCTGTCATTTTGTTAACATTACTGTTAAGGAGATGCTGTAGGCAAAGGCTATATTTCAACCTCGTTAGTGTCAGAACTATTCACAAGGTTTCTGGGCAGCATTTTTATGTTCTGTTAGCAAGCGAACTTCTCATGACTACCGACAAAGTAGCCTTCTGCCATCTGACGAAGCTCTCATTTTAAAACATTACTGAGAGACAGGCACTATACAATCAAGAAATCTTGCCACTGAATCCAAAACTATGTTTAACATTATGTACAAAGCTTAGGCTACAGTGGATTAGCATGTTGCAGGGGCTGCTAAAACAGAGAAACGCACTGAAAACTTCGGCCAATCACAGCCCTTGCTGTCGAATCGCCGTCGGGTTCGACCGTTGAACGCCACAGCGGACTATGCTGCCCCCAAGCGGCTGCAGTTGTACTTACATGTCACCCAGCTGCGTGAATCACCATGATCGTGAATGAAGTGTCAATTTTTAACGGGGACCCTCTGTACCTTTGATCACAAGTCCGATTTCTCTAACCTTTAGGTTGCTCCCTAGCTGAAGTGTAGGAAATTGTAGGAAACTCATGGGACAATCCCAAATAAATGTCACAATTTTACCACAATGCTTCGCTCGTTGGCCCCCAATGAAATGGAGTCATAAACAGTAATGTGAAGAGTTTGGTTCCAAAATGCTATAAACACCATTTTAATGATTTTACATACATATTTTTTCTTTGTGTTGTTTTTCAAGTAATTTCAGTAGAACTCGAATTATGTATTGTAATTTGATTGATGTTTACTCAATAAAAACAACACATCTGCAATTTTATTTATGGGCAATTCCATGCAAAACTGTCACGCCCATAACGCCAACTAAATACGATGGCATTGTGTTGGCATTATGGATGTGACAATTTTGCGTGGAATTGCCCTTATATTACCTGAAATACACAATTAAATAACATTGGTTTTTAAAGATGGAGATATACTATTCTAGTCAATGGTGCAATAACTAAAATGGAACTCACAGACTGAACAGGTGAGGGGCTGCTGGAGGGGACAGTGCCACCTCTAACCCTAACCCAGACTGAACAGGTGAGGGGCTGTTGGGTAGAGACAGTGCCACCTCTCTTCCGCCTTCCAGGCTCTGTTGAACTCTTGAAGTATTATTTCTGTGGTGTCATCTCGTGGAGGCTCTTGGCATGGAAGAGAGGACAGGATTGCCCTCTATTGGTCAAGCTTCGCGGCCATTTTTTCCTGAATAAATAAATAAAAATATATATTTATATATATATTTATTCCACTGCTTGGTTGAATTTCCCATTGTCCTACGTAATTCAGAACGACCATTAACCGTATGTTATTTGCACACCTATGAAGTAGATCCATTTTTTGGCCGTATCACACTTGTATATTAATTCGCCGAACTCGTGAAGTTTAAATGAACAGTCAAGTCGCATCCGAGCTGTAAAATGCAGACGTTAAGAACACAGCAACATTGTAGCATATGACGGAGGTCGCTTTTAGCTAGATGGATGACAGCAGGCTAAGTGAAATAGTGATGTTTCAAAGCTAAAGTTCATCAGAATGAACTGGTTACATGCTGCTATTCCGACATTGGTGTCTAATTGTCGAAGTGGCGGCATTAACATTAATTTACAGGCGTCCCACTACTGCAACATTTTTTTTTCATTGTCGGAGTAGCAGCACTTAACCTTTTTTCAAACGTCCTGCCATTCCGACACGAGGTCATTAACAGTGCCATAGCCAGGATTTTTCAACGGAGTGGACTTTTGCGAAGTAGGCCTAGGGTGGGCCTTTTTGTTTTTTATTCCAATATGGGCAGTAGCCTAGGCCTACAGTAATCGTCCCAACTTTAAACAACACACGATTTCATCACAGCTCAGACGATTCATGGCAAAAAAAACAATAAAAGGCTACATTGATAAATAGCAGGGGCATCGACAGGATTGGATTCTATAATAGCCTACGCACAAGAACTTTAACCGAATGAAACCGAAAGGTTAGTCGCGTCTTTAAGAGTGCGCCTCACACACACCAGCTTCCATGAACATTGTATTTTTCGTGTTTAAGAGCTAAAACAAGTTGATTAGAGAGTCACATTTGAAATGTCGGGTAGTCTAAATTATAGCCTATCGCGTGCATCTCAGAGGAAGAGATTTTGGAGAGAGAGAAGATTTAACCTAGGTGATGATTATTTGTGTCTGGTGGTAATTAGACTTGAGTATAGATACCTACGAATTGTTTTGAATAAAAAAAGATGATGTGACCCTGCAAGGCGAAACCAGTCGTTTTGGTAAAATTTACAAAATTAAGTTATTGTACTCACACGAACGGCCATAAACTAAACTTTCCAATAATATGCATATCGAGGGTATTGCAAATAGTATTGGGTATTGGATAGTCGCCGACCCTCATTAGATGTGGATATTTGGAGGTTAGGATAGCCTTCAAGAAACAAGGTTATTGCAGTTGCTGTGAGACATAGCCCTTCTCCAGTCTCTCTCAAAATCAAAACACACCCAATTCACGCTTGGACTTTTCGATTATGTTTCTAAATGTTGGGACTGATGGACACTGAACTCTGGGGGTTATTTGAACGTTCGTTGTGAAGTGGTTTACTGTAAAAGGAGCGTCAGATATCCCGCCTGTCTTTGCACAATTATAGGGCCATGATAATGCATGCGCTAGCCTAGAGTCGAGAGAAAGAAGACTAAATAAATATGCAGACATGTTATGTGCAATTCAACAACTGCACGCATGACATATAAAAGATATATTCCTAGCCTACATTATTGTGTAGTAAGTTTATCCAACCTGCTGGCAAGCCAAAATGTGTTGCACATGGCTTTATCATTGTCCTCTAACTGAACACCCTGATGGACACTGAACTCTGGGGGTTATTTGAACGTTCACTGAAGTGGTTTAGGCTACTGGAGCAAGAATTCCGCCCGTCTTTGCGCAATTGGCCATTGATTGACGGCCATTAATGAATTAATATAGGTGAGATGAGGAATGAGGAGAGCTACCTGTGTTTTACATATAATGTGTAACATTTATTCACATTGCCAGTTCAAAATCACCTAAGGTTTTGACTGAAATGTGTGCCGATATCAATTATTGGGAAAAACATTGTTTGGAGTGGATGGCGGGTGGATTGTTGATGTAGCTGCAGGTGCAGATGACATGACTACAGCTCATCCATGCATCTAGGATGTTGGAATTTGAAAGGATACAGGAACTGAGATAAATTGAAAATGAGGATTGGTAATGTCGGAATAACGGTACTAAAAAAAGTCGGAGTAGGGGCATGTCTAAATAGAGGCATGTCGTAATAACGGGATGTCGTAATAAAGAGTGAACCCCGAATGAACTAACGACTGGCCTTTGGCCGTAGCAACCATCCATTTAGAACTAGTAACGGCAGTTCTCAACGGCAAGTTGAGAAATTAGTTGATATGTGTCGGAAGTATATATACTCTTGATCCTGTGAGGAAAATTTGGTCTCTGCATTTATCCCAATCCTTGAATTAGTGAAACACACTCAGCACACAGTGAGGCAGCCGGTTCCAAGTCCGAAGCGCTAACCAGTAGGCCACGGCTGCCCTTAAGAAAGTAGATCTACAAACAAGACAGTTTTAGCAATTAAAATGTTTCAATTGTAACAGGAAATGAACACAACGCAAGTGACAACAGTGGAATAAGCGGGATAATGGACTCCGGTGGTCTGTTCACAGAAATGAATGCACTAACGACGCGTAAACTCTGCTTCGCGTTGGGGCCGTTTTACAACCTTGACCGTGCATTAATTTCTGTGAACAGACCATCGTGTCGTCCATTATCACATATATGTGTGAGAAAATCAACATTACATCAATATTTGCCAGGGGTATGAATCATTTTGTTCTTATATATATATATATATATATATATATATATATATATATATGTACTAATAGTTCATGTGTAACAAAACCCCACCTTTTTGTGGTAATGGGCGGGCCATATCCTTCTGGAATGACGAGGAGTCCTCCTCATTCCAGAGCCTTTTCAAAATGTCTTCATCATCCTGTTCACAGTGCCGCGAGGCCATAACCCTTTCCAGTGTCGCTCTCTCTGCTGTTAGCAGAAAAGTTACGTTAGCTAACAAAGCTAGCTTGGTTTACCTAAGCCAAAGTTAACTACACCTGCATAATGTCAATCTAATAAATCATGATTTTAAATATATTTTAACAGTTTAACTAAGGTTTAATAATGGAAAAACTCTTACCTGCTACTTTTTGCACCATCGCCATGAATATAGGGAAACTGCCCTTTGGTCATTTCCCCTGACCCCATTCAATGGCAAATTCCTCTTCCGATGAAATCAGGCCGTCCAGAAAGGCATCAGAATTAAAGTTACGGAGTCACAGTCACTTCATGCTTGCAGAGCAGCCTTGAGCCACTTTTTCAAAGAGACGACATAAACTATGTATGCACTTATTAACTGGGCTGGGGAATAACAAATACAGTGTCGTGCCAGTCAAAAACGTCTCTGATTAAGAGCGGGTGTTGTTACGGCAACCGAAACTGTCGCTATGGCCATAGCCATTCTGCTATTGTATCCTTGTATCTTTCTGGAAAAGTGACAACTATATGCTACCAACTCAATCATTATGAAAGATTGAGAGACAGGCCTACCTAACTTAACACTTTAGCTGCCAGGGTTAAAAAAAAAAATTGGATTTTTACATCAAAATTTCAAAAGGCCAAGTGGTCAGAGATAAAGTCCTACTGTAAATGTGAAAATCATTGAGTATGAACAGAAGCTTATGAAGGGGTACATTTACTCATTTAATTGCATATTATGACGTCACTGGATGGTAACCACTGTGAATTATGGACATTTCAGTAAATACTAGATGTTGAACATATTTGAGCAGTTTTACTTTCTTTTTTTGTCATTTCACCGACATAACAAATGAACAGGAAAATAGTCACATGTAAACCAACAATAGTAAACTATTACTACAAACCCTATGCTACTATACAATAAAGTAGCCTGGTCAAATCAGTTCCATATTGCGGGTGAATTTGTAGTTCTTCAGAGCCCTATTTTTACAACCCCTGCTGTCTATACCACGTCCATTACAGACACTATCATCACTATTGCCACTGGCACCTCCAACTATGTTGGGCAGAGGGTCGAAATAAGCATGGTAGCACGGCAGTCTATGGCGAAAAAGAAATTATTTTCTGGTCCCGGTTGACTTGTGCCTTGAATTACCCATATGATGTTTGTCAATTTTAAAGACAATTTTTAATGTAAAGACATTTGCAGTTTGTTTCGTAACTATTGAATTACAACATTGTGAAAGATCGTAATTCCAACGACTACAAAACCCATCAGTCGCTTAGTGACGTTAGCTCATTCACAGCCACACTAGATTGTACAAGCATACCAGCAACAGGTCTTAATTGGGCTTTCCTTGCCGAAGAAAATACCATGAGTCAGAGGATTAAACACATCAGGTAAGTTGTATTCGTTCATAGACTGTACATTACATACTGTTAAGTGACATAGCAGGCAGCAAGATGCAACCGTTAACTAGCATAACAGCTCTTATCGTTTCATTACGTTGGACGCATATCGCTCAAAACGAGATGTAGTCCATTGAGTGGATTCGCACAAAACCATCGTAACTTTTGAAGTCTATCGAACAACAGTACTTTCTTGACATGAAAAATTATCTTTTAAATTCACACACATCATATGTGAAATTCGTGGCACAATTCAAACTAGACCAAAAAATAATTGTTATCTCTCCATTAACTCCCGTTCATAATTTTTTGAAAGATAGGTCCCATGGACCGGAAGTAGAAGGGGCGGGACTTCCAATCTATTCCTTCCACGTTATGGAGGAAATGCACGTCTTCTTCGTGTGTTTCTCGCGTGCTTCCTGAAAACTTTGAAAAAAAAAAGGTTGAGCTTGAATCGAAGCTCTGGTGTCTGCCAACTAGTGGTCAAGAGTACAAATGAGATTTTACACTGTACTCGCGTCTATCGTCTGTTTCATTCAGTAATGACGCTTGCGACATGGGCGGTTAGAGGGTTAACGGTGCCAAATGAGTTCCTGCATGGATTCACATAACAATATAACAACCCACATTCCAGCCAATCACTGACAAGAGGGTTAGGAATTGCAAACTTACTCCCACCCTTCTGCCAGCCGTCTTGTCAGTGATTGGCTGGAACCTGGTCTGTTATATTTTGGTGCACAGCCTGTGCTCATTACCCTGGAAATCCAGAGTTCTCGCGAGACACTCTGGCAAAGAGCAATGATGCACGTTACTTTTACCCCAACATTCCGAGGAACCAGCTAAATTGAAGACAGCGCTGCAACGTTGGAGGACAATACACATTGGTCGTAGTGTTATCCGATTGCGTCGAAGTCCGAAATCATTCAGAGTAAACATAGTCTAGTGTTATCCAATTGCATGCATTGAGATTTTTAAATGCATGCTTGTTGCCGCCTCTCGAGTTGGGCCATTACATTGTTCTTTGCCAGACCCTTAATCTTTCTAGATTATCAGGGTCTGGATTTTCCAGGCTATGTCCTCATAGTGTTTCTTTGACTTTTAACCCTGTGTTGTTTCCCGAGACCAGATTTTTTCAGTGTATTCAGGGGGCTGGCAGGTTGAGGATCAAGAGCAGGTGCTTATGATGATGCTGAAACCATACGGTAACTCATAGTGCACCTTTAAACTTATTTATCAGTGTCACACCATCTCGATTCATTTTCATACGACATAAAATGTTTAGGGCGACAGACTACACACCAAAGATTCACAACCGAGATGAGCTGCAACATTCTAAAAATCAGCAACTTGCTCAAACGTTTTAAAGATGCCCTGCCACACCTATTTCATTACTTTGTGGTAATGTCTGAAGTTCTACCATGGACATTTTTTGTTAAAAACATGCCATGGTTACCTTGTTTCAAGCCATTCTAGCGTGGTACTTAAAGCCTGCACGAAGACGCAGCTCGATTTGCGCCAGTTCTCATTAATATTCAACGAGCTAAGCTGCTTGACTCTGACTGGCTAACAGCTAGTAGGTTTCGTCCATAACATGACAGCCATTATCAACTAATTTTAGTTTCATGGCATGAACTTAGCTTGGCTAGTGAGTGAGCATAAATAAAATCTGCTAGGCTAGCGAGTGCTTTAAACCTGTATAACATTAGACTTTCTTGAGCTGACAGTTTTAGTTACGGACTGCACTGGTCGTAGACTGCCGCGATGGTAGCTGTTATCAACTAATTTTAGCTTCATGGCATGAACTTTGCTTGGCTAGCGAGTGCTATTGTCCAAATGTGCATAAATAAAACCTGCTACGCTAGTGAGTTTATTAAACCTGTATAACATCCTTGAGTTGACAATAACGTTTTACTTACGGGCAGTGGTCGTAGACTGCTGCGATGGTAGCCTACTGCTCCAGGCTTCAACAGCAACCTTTTTGCAAAGCCTGGAGCATTGTTCCAAAAAATAAACTGAAGCCTTTTGATCCCCAAGTCTGGGTTCTTGGGCAAAATGCATTGTTGAAGTTCTGGGCAGTTCCAGCGTTATGGATGTGACAATTGGACTCATATTGGTAAACAAAATGCCTTAGAGTGGGGGCAACATTAGTATCAGTGAATTCATTTGCATAACTTTTAATGTAACCTCTGTTCTCTAAATACTGAGAAATCCTCAAATTTCATATAATCAATTTCATCCTAAGAATACAAGGCATTTTATCAGCGTTATGGATGCAACATGAAATGGACACACTTTTGTGAGAGATTACAGGTTTTCTACAAACTCTGTGAATTGTGAAGTAAACTACCGAAACTATGATATATGTAGCATGAAGGAGACTTGAATGAACACAAAAAGTGTGTTTTTGAAACTATGCGTCATTTTCGTAATGCATTATGTAGGAAAAACGGGCGTTATGGATGTGACGGTTTCACGTTATGGATGTGACGTGTCTGAACCAGTCCTCGACAAACTACATAAAACACATAATTAAGTAGTGAATTTTGATATGAAACAATTAAAATAGTAATCATGAAAAACTAGCGATGAAATTATTGCTTCTTTAGTACCCGCAAGTCATTTAAAAAATAAAAAAGAAATTTATTTTTTTCTTTCACCATCATCAATTTTGGTCAGTGATTCCCGGGTTACTGAAACATCAGGGAACATGAAACTTGGTGGCCACTCCCCTAAATAACTAGCCCTACCTGAACCGTTGCACCCAAGATGACAAAATATTTATGGTATGTTAGTCTCAAGAGCCCGCATTAACCCATACCCACTCATTTGTGATTTGCACACATAAAGTACATGCATGCACACTCGCACACATACAGACAGGCAAGCACACACACATGCACAAACACCCACCCACATGAATGCAGACACATAAACACACACACACAGGCACGCACATGCATGTGCGCATGCAAACACACACACACAGGAATGCATACGCACATGCACACACACAGACACACACTCTTATAAACAAAAGCAAACTCACATATGCACACACTCATTTACATGCACATGAGTTGCAGGAGTAGGAGATGGAGACTAATTGACAAGCGTGATTTATTTTTGCGACCTGAAGGATGGCATGGTTGAATATCCACTTCTCCTGCACTTCGGGTCTAATAGCGGGTGAATTGTATGACCACCAGATGACGCCATTTCACTGCACCTCGGGCCTAATAGCTGCTGTAACTTCGTTTAAGTAATAAGCCTCGAGGAGCCGACGGTTACACTTGTTTTATGGGCGTTGTTAGCCACACTGCGCAAGCCGGGTAGGCTACAGAAGAAGCCAATAGGCTACAGTCGCGTGTGTTTGTGGTGATTTATTCCATGTATTAACAAAATAATAATGTAACATTAAAAAAATAGCCTACATAGATAAAAAAAAAAAAAAACTAAATAATTACACCAAAAAGTAAAGAAGCTTTATCATTGATATATAAGCTTACTGAAAATCAAATATAGGCCTAGCCTACAATTGTGTTGCACAGACAATATGTCCTACAGATAATCACAACAGTAAGAACATAGGCTAACCTAAGTCATGACGACCACGAGGGGCTTAAGTCTCATGTTGGCCTATGACTACGTAACCTAGGCTACCAAGCACGCCTGTGTCTGCGACAGTGAAATAGCTCCAATATTAATTGTGTAAGCCAATAAATATATGCTAACATGAATCTCATCAGTCACCTATAGATAAGGGTTAGGCTATAACATATGTAGGCTATAATGTAAAAATAGGGTCATATCATATAATGTTGACTTATTAAGATGGGGAGAGAGCTGGACATATTACACTGAACTAACTGTTCATTGTTGAAAATCAATCAAAAGTTTGTAGTTGATCCGATGTCATTGGTCGCAAAAGGAGTGTTAATGGGTGTGTCCACAATTGGGACCTTGTTACAAGTTGGTCTTTCAGCTGCTAATGCAATCAGTGGCCGTCAGAAAACATGTTAGACAACTGAGGAATGAGATGCCACACATAAAATGTACAGTCAAACAGAACCCACAAACATCAATGGGAATCAACCAAACACTGCAGGGAACCATGTTATTGTCAATCAGCACTCTGCCACGCTAAATCAGACCCTGCTTATGTTTGTGCAGAGCAGAACAGATATTTGTAGATATGGTGCAGGACCTGTTAAGAGAGATTGGCAGCTCAGTCTCCCTCATATTAGTCCCTACGGTGAACGATGTAATAGCATAGTGCTGCTGCTTCTGATGTGCAAGACAAGACAGGGTATATATTCATAATGTGACAGGCAGCATGTATTTATCATTATGTTACAACCTCTGCACAACTACTATTGATGTTAGAAGAACAAAACAATACATCTTCAAATGTTCATTGCTTATTACATGTGTTATAAAACAAAAATCCTTGTCTGCTTTCTGTGTTTTTGCATGCACCTGTCTACAGGGGTGTAAAGACATATTTGTTCACCATGCACTTAGGCTGTTCTGAGTCATTGTTTGTATGTTATAGTATTTGTTGATTTCCATTTATTGCCCATTGATATTGCATTCACATTATTGTTTATTATTGCTATTCTCCTTATTAATGTAGTGTCACCAACATTTAAAATAATATCAACTGACATTGTTATTCATAGCCATATTTATTCTGCTCTTATAAGGTAATACAGTGCACATATTTATATTTCATTTATACTACTCTAAACCACCTTCTGAAAATCAACTGTATAGTACTGCACCATATTTCTTGACCTGTCTCACCACCTGCCTATACTGTAGGCTACTTACACCACCTTACTTACAACACTTTGAAGAGCCAAAAACAAAGCTCAGCACACCTGTTCTGTGCATCAGCAAAGTTGGAGGGTTAATTTATGAACCATCACTTCTAGCTGAAACATCACTTCTAGTTGGCTACATGTGACGTGTAGGCTAGAATAGAAGTCTTTATTGTCCACTACTGGGGAAATTCATCGGCAACACTTTATTTTAATGTGTCGCTGTTACAGTGTACCTACATGTACCTAATTAGGTACAGTGGTACAACCTGTGTAATAACATGTAGTATCAGGTACTGTACTATCATTGTACTTGCATTATGTATTTGTGGGTACCTACATAGGCTATAGTTGTTACATTGTAATACTGAGTGCTTTTAACAAACTTTGCCAATTTGCCTACATTTTCATCAGAGGCAAAGAGCTGACCTGAGACCTGCTGGATGGGGTAAATCTGGTCATGATAGATTTGATATACAAACCATTCTTAGCTCAA